>NC_040022.1:2687951-2748284 GCF_000972845.2 Larimichthys crocea
GTATCCGTTCATTGGTGGTAGAGGACGTGAATATTAGTAATTCAGTTGCTGATTATTCTGTGTAAATGTCACAAATAGAGTCTATCTTTTTTATATATCTGTGTAATTTTTAAGATAAAATATCAAAAGTAAGTTAAAAGTATAATATGTTATACTATGTTATATGTATAGATGTGTAAATTATGGAATCAAAGAAAAGTTATACTGATAGAAAAACCATAACAACAATAGAGGTTTTAAAATGTGTTACTGTACCTTTAAGTGTTGCGACAGGTCGTAAAAACCAGCCCTACTGTCGTAAATAATCACGTGGAGACATGTCAGCTGTGCGTTTTTACACTTTTAGTGTTTTTGATCCATTGTTGAAAAACGCTGACAAACTGGAAATGCTCAGCTGACGGCTCGGTCGGTTCAGCTCTGTGTGTGTGTGTTTTTGACGTGTGTGTGTTTAAGTGAGTGTGTGTTTAAGTGAGTGTGTGCTCACAGTGTGCAGCCTGCATCATGTTCGTGTTGGTGGAGATGGTCGACACTGTCCGGATCCCTCCGTGGAACTTCCAGAGACAACTCAACGAGGCCATAGCCGAGGAGCTGAACAAGAAGCTGCCAACAAGGTGTGTGGGTGTGTGTGTGTGTGTGGTGTGTTGTGTGTGTGTGTGTGTGGTGTGTGTGTGTGTGTGTGTGTGTGTACACCTGCCTCACATGTAGAGGAAAATACAGTAAAATGTAAAAGTCTCATCACATCAGATGAATTTCTTTCTTTCTTTCTTTCTAATTCATGTAATTTCATGATACAGAACCAGAGTCCTTACTTGTGATGTCCTGGGATCTGGTTTTAATGGACAGTAGTTCTGAATTTGAGAAGAGATGCCATATAAGACATTTTTTTAAAGTTATCCTAATACTATCCTACTAAGACGTCTTAGAGAAACTAAACTTTTTATTTTATTGATATAAAACAAAAGGTATCGATTTGCCTCCAGAGATCCTATGACAGACGTTGTCTGAGATTCATTCAGCACGTCTGCATCCTCTAAACTGTGACCCGCTCTCATCACCCACAGGTGGTCTACAACGTTGGCCTGTGCACTGCTTGTACGACATCAATAAACTGGAGGATTCCTACATATTCCACAGAGACGGAGCCTCACACACCAAGGTATGATGATGATGATATGATGATGATGAAGCGTATTGGCAAGTACTGGCAAAAGATGGATGATAACAAGCAACTGTAACTTAGATGATGCTAAATGCTGTGTGAATTCATGTTTTATGTATTAATTTAAATGCCAGGATAACTTATAGGGTGGGTAGTAATAAACAACATTTTACAATAACAGACTCCGAGATCAGAGTGGGATGGAAAGGGTCTCCGTGTTCTGTAATGCTGACCTGAAGAACAAACTGACACAGACCCAGATTATGTTTATATATTATATTATATTATATTATGCTGCTTCTTTTCTTATCCACGAATAAAACACTCAAGGCTGACCACAGATCTTAAGTTGCCTCAGCTCTATCTAACTCGCTCACTGATCATTCCCGTCTTTGCTTGGTGTTTTCTGTCAGTTCATTCAGGTACGTTGTATATTCACCCTTTTCTCGACGAGATCATGCTCGGCAAAATCAAGTACTGCAGCCAAGAGGGAGTTCACGGTAACTTCTGTTTTTTTTGTATTCCAGCATGTTTGATTCAATCTCCAGAAATGTATCAGCAAATGTATTTTCAACACACTTTCCACATCTTGATCATCTAATTACCAGCTGTAGCAGATGACACTGTGTATCGTGCATGTATTTATTTATTTAATAGATCTGAGAGGTTGTCTAGTTATTGGTCCTTTTTTATGTTGCAATTTCTCCACATCTCTGGTACTAAAGTCACATCCAGCGTCCTGCACTTGCTGTCTACACGTTTCATTTGCTGCTAATTAGCTGAGTCACATCTGGCTCACATGGAGAAAATATTCAGAATATTCAAGATATCAAATATTTGACACACATTCCCTCCTTATATTTTCATCTAGAGTGCTTAAAGATGTTTGCCTTGTTCATGCTGTACATTTCAGATAGTTTAGACTTTCCTGTAGTGTATTCAGATTGTATATAAAGTAACTTAAATATAGGATCAGTAACACGATCGTGGTGCGCTGTTGTTAACCCTGACTGATCACTGTAACCTTTCTGTTTCACAGTGGACGATGGGCTTCTTTGATGACATTCTCATCCCACCGGAGTCACTTCAACAGCCTGCAAAATTGTATCCTGTCTGAAAATATTCATTTGACTTAAACTCTGATCTCAGATTTGTTGTGATTGTCGAGCCGTCCTTAGCTACAGCCGCAGTGATGAAGCAGAGCAAGTTTGGCTGTGGGAATATGAGACGGACGAGGGGGCTCATGACCTCTACATGGATCAAGGGGAGGAGATCCGTTTTCGGGTGACAGATGAAGTGTTTGTGGACACGTCGCCAACGGGCCCAGCCACCGCAAGCGACGACGCACAGGCACAGCCGGGACAGTCGGCGGCGCCGCCAGCAGAGGACACCGGAGAGAAGAAGGAGGCACCGTACAACTCTGATTGTAAAGCACACTTCATGACTAACACACATTTACACACCAAGACATCTGTTGTTTGTTCTGGTGATGATGAAAAGTTGAAAATCCATTGATTATAACTCAGCCCAACTTCAGCCTACAATAGCCTGAATCAGCCAGAGAACAAAGTTTTCCAGCCCTGCGACCCTGATGAGGATAAGCGATTACAGCTCTGTGTGTTGAAAGTTCACCAACGCTGGATCTACGTGAAAGTTTTTTTGATTTACTGCGTGTTTAGATCACAGTGGTTTAGTTTGATTGTTTGTAAATGTCATTGTTATGAATGCTGTGTGATGAGTAGAAAAGCTCCTACAGGTGTTCGTAACAAAGGTGTACGCTGTCCTGCTATAAGAGATGTAACAAAACTAAGAGTCTGGGAGCTTTAGATGACCACACAGTTCTGAGAATATAAATAATTCATCATAATGTAAATGGCACACAAATGTATAAAATGAAAAAAGTGTCTCATGTCCATTTTGACCCTGCACTGTTGTTTCAGGGGACCATCTGTGAGCCGGGGCTGGGGCTGCGTCATGGTGGAACAATTAGCACTGCAGTGGACGAAAAGGATATGAACAGATCAATGACTGACCGGACAGATGAGGGACAGTCTGCTGGAGACCTTGAACCCTGTTGTTTGGGAAGTAGGACACAAAGCCGAGCTGCGTCTGAACCAAGATACTGTTTGTGTGAAGTGACCTCTGTCACACAGAGACTGGTTGTGTTGTAAATGCTGCCCTTAAAGGACCCGGACAATATTTTCCACATGTTTTTTGTGCCGTGACGGGGCAACCGTTTTTGAAGCTGGTCCGTATGAGCAAGAGTGCGCTGCGCTCAGGCTGCATGAAACAGGCTGCAATGTATATCCTTCAAGGCAATTGCACACATCAATTTACATCCTCCTAAAAGTGCTTGTTGTTTTGCCACTGGCAGAGCTTTTAAAAACAGAACCTTTTAGTGGACGTACATGCTGGTGTGCAGTTGTCCTGAAGGATTACACTGATGCCTGTTTGGCGGTGGCAGTCAATACTAGATCGATTTGAAAGATTTCAGTCTCCGTTAGTCACAAAAGGGTTGAAAAAACACCAAAGTTTCCCTTTAAGATGCCAGCTCTGTGGTTACACGTAGAAATTATATTAAATAACGAGTGACTGATGGACATGTGTGTCATCATTTGGTATATTTCACAAGATTTTAACTCCCAATTTAAAAAAAAAAAAAAAAAGTCATTATTTGAATCATAATGTCATCACGGCTTTTATTAGGTCAGTCAGACACAAACATCTCACGAGGATCTGATTGAATGACTCAGTCTGGGTTATTGGTATTACAGAAATAAGCAAAAAAAATTTCTTAATACATCAAGATCCAAACAAGGGTAGTATTATTGTGGTATATTAATTAATATAAAAAAACCCAAACACTTTTATTTGAATTTTACTTCTATCCCAGGTGTTTTGCACACGTCCTCAGTTCATTTAACAGCCTTGTAATATTTTGTACTCCTGTTTGTCTACAGTAAAAGGACGTATCATCAGCACGAGCGGTTGTGATTTGTGAATTTGTCATTCTGTGTGATAATAGGAAGTACAAAAAAAAAAGGATCAGTGACCAGCTTTTAAATCCTCCACTTTTGAAGGGCAGTGAAGGACACAGATCTGCTCTGCACGGTTTCTGTTGGTCAGTGTTGATATGCAACTCGCACACATATTGTGTGTGTTGTACAATCAGAAATGCGGTAGGCTGGGTTTCATGTGACAACTGCATGGCTGGTTGTTGTCTCAGTTGTTGGTTGTTGAAACTAGGTTAAAATGCACAGACTCTTCATCACACAAATAGATGGTGTGCTTGGGGACCCCTGATGCAGAAATATCGCCCACAGAAAGCTGAACAGGATAAAATACACTGTAAAAAACAAACATTGCAGACCAACATGATTATCTTTCGCAAGGACACTTCGACTGGACTAAGGCAGCTGGAAATCAAACGAGCAACCATTTAATTACGACCTGTCCTGAAAACAGCTGACTTGTGATGCATTGTTTTCCTGACTTTGCCCTTACTAGCACTTAAAAAAGTTTGCTAAATTTATATCCTGATTAGAGCTTTGAAAGTTAAAGTACACCAGTCTAAAAGTTTTAAATTTGTTTGTTGTTTTCTTACAGATATATATATTTTTACAAAGCATTGTATACTGTTTTAAAAAACAGTAAACGACTGTAATAATTGTTTATTTTCCAAAGTATTTTTCCAAAAATTAGCTCATAGAGTTTGAATATAATGGTACACAGAGGTAAGATTTACTTACACTGTTGGAGTGTGGACATAAATGCCAGTTAACAGTAATTTGTCATTTTGGCATAACATTTTAAAATGTATATATTTTTTAAAATAGTTAATTTACAGATAATGTCCGTAATGCTTGTTTAAAAAACAGAAAACAACCGTTTTAAAAACAACATTTTATTTAGCTTCTTTTTTATTTTTCTGCAGACTCTGAGGAGCAGGAGTTCTCTCTGAGCATTACAACTGTTTTCTTCTGTGTGTGTGTGTGTGTGTGTGTGTGTGTGTGTGTGTGTGTGTGTGTGTTTTAATGTCATGTGTATTTGATGAAAGATAAACTTGTAAAATCCAAAATGCAGTCTGCCACATAACACATCCTTTATATCAGAGCAGCACAAGAACAGCTGCAAATATAGTGCAGTATGATGAACATCATATGGCAAAGACACACACACACATCACGCCATCGGAATCTCCGCCAGCTGCGCAGACTCAGCAGCCCTCACACCGTCACAGCAGGGTTTTCCGTCGCTCTGCGCGGATTTAGTCGACTTATTTATTTAATTACTCGTTATATAATACACACCGACTTTAAAGACACACTCTGACCGTCCTCAACCTTCAAGCGCACCCGATGCAGTAAGTAACATTTCTGTGTCTATATGCATGTTTAGGTGCCTGCAGGGGGGAGTCAGTGTGTCAGTGTGGCTTTGTTTGGGTTTTTTTTTTTTTGGTCATGGTCGGGACGATGTATGCTTTGCATGCCTCTAAATAACAGAGACATCCTTATGTGTTTGTATGGAGGACTGATCGGTGTGATGTCCCCACCATAACTGACCGCCTGTAGGTGTTTATGAACGGACCTCTCACCCTGCTTTTGTCCAGGTTATATTGTCTGACAGCACTGATTGCTCTTCGCCTTGCATTACATTTTAGAGAAATTACTGGAGCTGTGAATGAGAAATGTATTTCTTTATGTTTTGCTGCTGGCTTCAATACAAACGGGCAACAAGCAAAAGAGATGAAATGTGTGATTTTCTGGTTTGGTTCTGTGAGGAAGGTGAAGTGTATGAATTCAGCTCCACACAAACACAGTTCATGGACTAATCAGTCATGCCTTCATAATGATGGCACAGGGAAGAGATTTGTCCTGGACCCGGGCCAGGGGAGTCATGACTCTTAATTCTGTAGCTTCGTTTGCGCACATCCAGATGTTCTCGTGTAAACTCACAGTTCTTTGGGCCCGTTCACGTTAGTCTCTCATAATTATCTTAATTATAATAAGCATGTTGCAGCTCACACTGTGTGTGTGTTTTATTGTAACGCATCCTCCTGGTAACTCGACTGTAGTATTCCTCCTGTTGGATTTGTAACTCATCATTTGGGAATGGGGCACTGACGTCACGAACGCACCAACCAGAGGCGGCTTTCTGCTGCCGTTATGACGTCACGCCTCGTGTGGAGCTCCAGCTCTGCTTACGTCATACCAAGCGGGGGAGTGGGCGTAAAAAAAAAACATCCTGTACAAACACACCCACGTATATCCTACATATGAAACGGGTTTTAATGTCCGGACGGTGTTTCTGGGCTCAAATACTGACCTGAGATCAGCCAGTGGCTTCCTTATTCCAACCCTGAAAATATCACTACAGGGAGAAAATAGACTAAAGGGTACTGAGGGGCAAGGTCACCTGATTTAACAGGAGATGTTGTGGATTTTATGAACGATAAAAAAGGTGGATGGATAAGTAATCAAATCAAAAACACTGAATCACTTTAAATAAAACATAATAATTAAAAAAAAAGGTTAAATCACTGTCAGCAAGCTGCCACTCAAGAATAGTCAAATTAGAGTAAAATATTGCAGAAAAACAACCTGATTTCCCTGATTTATTATGATCAAACACCTTGAATATATTTCTATATAGCGAGCCACATGTTCATTTATAGATAATTTCTGTGTTTTTCCAGTTTTGTATACAAATAAAAAAAACTACTGTAAAAATTTGTAAAGTAAAGTTTTTGTACATTTACAATAAAGTATAATAATTGTGTGGGATTGCAGTGCAATGCAGATTCTTACAAACTGAGCCAAAAGGAAACTTCCAAAGAATGAAAAAGAAAATTTAAGGGCTGTTGTTAAAAGGGCACTGCGCCAGTTTTACATCCCCATCGAACAGAAAGCTTAGTGTTAACAAACTGGAGGTCCAAATGAACACATGCTACTGGGTTGCACTATGGTAAGTCTAGGATTTGCAGTATTTGGACCCAAAATATGTCCTAAAACTCAGAATATTCTGGCCTCTGTTGCTTTGATTTTGATCATTCTTTTTTAAAGTTTGTGACCTTTTAACCCCTTTAGAAGCAAGTTGACTTAAGACTCGACTGTTAGTTGTGTCACCTAAACATCTGTTTTCCTGTTGGAAAGAATTTTGTCTAATATTTTTTCTAAATGACATAACATGGCAGAACACTATATTCTGAAACAAAAGGATAGATCACTGAAAAGGAATGTTAAACCTCAGAGGTCCTTTAATTCTTTGTGTTTTCTGACTTAAAAATTCTTGGCTGGATGACTCCCCTCATTCCTCTCCATCATGTCTAACGCCAACTGACAATGTGATCTTCCTCCATTCTGTCCCTGCGGTCTCTCCCCTCACAGCGAGTCCTCCTGACAGACTTGAAGTGAAAGAGTTGACCTGGATATATCTGCTGTGTCCCACACTTGAGGCAGGCCTCTCCAAGCAGACGGATACACCAGCAGACAGACAACAGTGTCAGCAGCCCATCAGCAGCCTGCGGCTCGAGGAGTAGCAGCAGCATCCAGCACTGCACCCACACCATCCTCCCCCATCCTCCTCCTTCTTGTCACGTTTGACATGGCAGACCCCAGCCTCACGTCGCCCTCTGGGACGCCTCTCCGCTCCCCCAACGCCTCCCTCACCCTCTCCTTCCCATTTCTGAGGGAGGGGAGCCGGGTATGGGAGGAGGGGAAGCAGCAACCACTGCCTAGGAATTTGCCCAGCCCATTGCCAACGAAACGTACCCGCACCTACTCAGCGTAAGTGTGATTAGTTGATTATATATATAAATAGTGTGTGGTAGGAAGTAGACATTTGTTTAAATACTATAAAATTGCATGTGCTTGTATCTCATTTGAGTTTTTCCATTTTATTCTACTTTAAACTTCAGAAAGAAAATTACTTTTTACTTCACTATATGTATCAGATGATGAAGGCAGCCAATAAAAAGAGTTAAGTGCTAACTAAAGCCTGATTTATTAATGATTGATTAACAATTTACTAAAGCTTTATTAATAATAAAACCAATTAACTTCATCTTCATCATAATAGTAATAATCCAATAATATATAATTACAGGACAGGAGCCATTTTCTACATAATAAGTACTTTTATTTCTGATCATATACTGTAGGTACATGTTGCTGACATGTCTGTCATAAAGGATTTGAATATTTCCACCTCTGCAGTTTGTCAGCTGATGTAATAAGTGAATAACAAAAATCTGACAGGTTGCTGTGTCGTGGTTGCTTTGCAGCGTGTCACACTGAGTCAGCAGATTAGTCGTTGCCATCTCTGCTGCCGTTATGTTGTGACATGAGGCGGTGTGTAGGTGTTGATGCAAACTGCTCTTCTCACCAAATCTCCTTTCAGTCGTCACACTTCACTTCTCTGTCTTGTCAAAAGGACACGAGCACTCAATTGTATCTCATAAAAGAGAAATATATACTTCTGAACTGCTCCTCCACGTCTTGCAATGAAACAATATGACAGTAAGTTGTACTGAGATGAGTAGTTTTATGATTAATAAAGAAACTTTCTTTGTTTTTCTCTCTTTGCCTGCAGTACCGTACGTGCTCACTCAGGTCCGATGTTTAAGGGTGTGTGTAAGAACTTCTCCAGGTCACAAGGTCACGGCTTCATCCGACCTTCCCACGGCGGTGAAGACATCTTTGTTCACATCTCAGAGTGAGTGGTGATAACACTGAACACACTTTTATAAGACAAGATCACATGGTCCATTAGCTGAATTACAAATAGCAACACAGACTTATTGCAGAACTGCAGTGTCAACTCAAAGGACTGTAAGAACTCAGCAAACAACACTGTTTACGCGTAGACTTTTTCAAAAGGAAAGCAATTTTTCTCAACTCTCCTAGGACATCGTGACACCTGCAATAATAAGTGGACAAGTACAGAAAGTACAGAAACTTCTTTGCTGCTTCTCTTCTTCCTTTTTTAGTCAGAACAAGCAGTACTCTGACAAATGTTGTACAGCCTCAGCAAAAGCAAATTTATGAAATTCCTAAACTATGCAGCATGGTCCAGTTATCTTATAGCCAAACAACTGCACTGTAGGTCTGAACGTCCAAGATTTATGTTGTCCCAAATTCCCCTCATTAGCAGAGCTCCAGCAGATGTTCGATGCTCGATAACACTCTCAAATCTCTGTGTTAAATATAAATTTGGAGGCAATTAGTTAGTTTCTCATAGAGACTGAAAAAAACCAGAATAGCTCCATCCTAAGTTCAAAAACATCTTCCAGCGCGTCTAAGGCCCAGTAATAAGTAAGACCTCATATCCTGTTTATTGAGTCAGGACACGAGAAGTTGTGGTTTTCTGGGGCCTTGCTTGTCGTACCAATTTCTTCTTTCTTGGAAAAAAGGAGATGAAGGCTCTGCTGGTCGAAAGTCAGGAATTCACCGTTTCTGACAGCTGTTCGCCATGAAGTAGTGTCAAACAGTTACAACATGTAAACTAGTAAGCTGTAGACGTAGATGTTTTATCTTTGGACAGAGCCAGACTAACTCTCCTGTTTCCAGTCTTGCTAAGCTAAGGTAATTGCTTCCCGGCTCCAGGTCCATACTTCACGCACAAACCTGAGAGTGATATTGATCCTCTCATCTCACTTCCAGCAAGAAAGTGAATGAGTTTCTCTTAATGTCAACGTCTTACTTTAAGTCTGTGGTCTCAGGGAGTCGCAGAAAAAGCTATTTCTGCTGTTAACTACAGACTTCCCTAATTTTGATCTAATTATGCAACATTATTTTGTTTGAACTATTTAACATTTTAAGTTTTATTTTTACTTTTTTTTCTTACTCATATCAGGCCTCATTTCCTAATGTTCCTCTGTTTCAGCATCGAGGGGGAGTATGTCCCAGTTGAGGGTGACGAGGTCACATACAAAGTGAGCCGGGTCCCGCCCAAGAACCTAAAGGTGCAGGCGGTGGAGGTGAAGATCACACATCTCAACCCAGGGACTAAACACGAGACCTGGTCTGGGCAGGTCATCAGCTCGTAGACCTGAGCTCTGGTGCTGGGGTGGGGTGGGGTGGGGGATGGTGGACCTATCATGGGACTGATAATTTACAATCCTTTTTTTAAAAACATGTTTTACATACACAGCAAAGTATCCCGAGTTAACAGCGCCAATAATTCAGATGTAGTTGGTGTTTGTCCAATCACAGAGCTGATGAAACAGTTTAATTTGCTGTGTATGTGAAACTGAGCATTTATTCAATGTTAGGAAAGAGATACATTTGTTTTATTTATTTATATTTTTGTCATGATAGCAGTTAAAAAGTAAAATTTGAGGGGGGTGGGGGGTTAGTGTGACCAGTCAGAGCATGTGGGCCTAATTCTTCATGGAGATCAGCTGTGTAAAATATGAAACATTAGGGAAAAATCTTATACATAACTGTGGTGCAGATCTACAGACAGAGGCATGACAGCTGAGTGTATGTGCAAGGAAGAGAGCGACGCAGGACAAAAGGCTGAATTCAGTTTTACTTCCCATCTTTGCAGCTGTTATGCACTTGTTTACGCCACCAAAGTTTCCAGGATCACATGTTGAGTGCAAGTGTGGGTCAGATGACTTGTTATCATGTTATATCTGTGCAGACTTTGGAAAGAAACTCTGAATTCAACAACAGAGATAATGGACATAAAAGTAAGTTGAAGAGATTTGAATGATTGTATTGCTGAGCGAAAGAAGGTTTAGAGACAGGTTGACCAAAAGGAAGGAGTAAAATCACAGCTAGTTTTGCATTTAAATGAAGTTGAATTAAATTAAATAATAAAAATCTCTAAAAAAAGACGTCGTTCTGTGTTTTCAGCCTTGACGGGATGTCTCATAAGAAACCCTTCTTGGTTTCAGGTCACCAGTTTAGAAACATGACCTTAAGGGACAAAAAAAAGAAGGAAGTTTTATTTTGAAATGGAGAGGGGAACAGAAAGTTAGAGTAAGAGTTAGTTAGAAATTAGGAATTCAGTTTGACTTAAACAGAAAAGGCATGAAGAAAGATCAGGATTAAAGCAGGAAGATCACATTAAACGATGTATGGACATTTGAAAAGCAAATTCTTACTGTGAATGGAAAGAAACTTTCCTGAAAAATACATATCCTTGGTTGTATTGTTATGTTTGTGCTTATTTATTTTAATTATTTATCTGATGATTCTTATTTCTTTTAAGATTTATGTGTGTCCTCAGATTACAAGCTCTATATTTTGGTTAATACAGTCAAAACTTGCACTTAAGAAATTTGAACTTCCACTATGAAAACTGCCACAGCGCTTAAGATGTCATTGTGAAGTTTTTTTCTGTTTGACAACTCCTGTTTTGAAAGTGTCTGGAGCCATAAAATGCTGATAAACAAAACTATTTCTAAATCTCTTTTTCTATTATTAGAACAAAAAGAAGAAAAAAAAGATCTGTCTGTGATTTATTGAGCGTCTTCAGCGTGATGGTGAACTACAATGACCTTCATAGTTGGTGCCAATGGAGGTCATTGTCACAGATATGTTTGTAGTTATTCAGGTTGTGCTCATTTATGTACTGTACTGTTTGTTATGATCTATTATATCCATTCCATGGAGTCTCTATGCATCCCAGCTCTTTGTCAGTGTCACTGCCTGAATATGTTCAACATTAAATTTTGTTTATATCTTGCACATCGCAGGGCACTTTTGTTTGTGCACGAGCCACTGTGGTGCTGATCCACGTGATTACTTCTACTGAGCCTTGGAAGAACATTAAAGCATTTTATGATTCACAGGTCTGATAGAAGCTGTGTTTCTTTAGTTGTTTGTGTGCGTGAGAATGAGGGAGGAAGAGGAAGAGTGGTTGAACATGTGGTGAGAGAGACAGTTTTTTAATGAAGAGGTCTGGTTTCGACTGTGTCACTGTGTCAAAGCCGGTCATTAGACTGAACATCATTAATCATTGCCTTCAATGCTTCCATTTTTTTTACCATTTATTTTTGAATAAATGATACATGTAGGTGGTGATTTAGAAGTCTGGAACCAGACTAAGCCTGTTCGTTAACTCACTAAGAGTTGGTTTGGGCAGGCACAACACCTTCAGTATTTAAAATAAATAAGATGAAGAGGTAAAGGATGAGAGGAGAAATTAGGGTTGTAGATGGATGAAGGAGTCCAAAGATGGACCAGTTTCAGCTGGTAGTGGGAAGACAGGAGGGAATGAAGAGGAAGTTGAGACTGAGTCTGGGTGTTGTCTATTCATTGCTTTATGGGATTAGAGCTTCAGTGGTTCCTGTGTTTGGATGAAAGAGAGCGAAGGGAAAAAGAAGAGACAAAAAAGAAAAGGAGGGTTCCAGAGACATTTGTCCGACAGTTTTAGGTCACCAGTAACATTACAGATTACAATTATTACAATACAAAATATCAGAGTACTGCTTCCATCACTGATAACCAGTGAGCAGTCTGAGAATCCTTTCTCCACTGTTTCCTGTAAATTCATTTATCAAAAGCATAAATGTTATTGACTTCAACAGATAGAGATTGACTGCAGTTTTTTTTTTCTTTAAAGCTGCTGTTTGTGTTTGCAAAACATGAGCAGTCTGTTCTGCTGGCATTGCTAAGAGTTCACAGTGTGTTTGTTCTGTCCTCAAACTTACCTCGAAATTATGATGAGACCAGAAGGAATACAAAATAAGAAAGAAACCAATATTGTGTTTTTTATAATTAGTTGGGTGACAAAGTTCTGTCCTGGCTGAGTATTTGAAATATAAACTGCTAATAAAGTGCTAATTTATCTAATGTATCAGAGTTCACTGTAGACAGCTGAAACTTTCAGACAATTGACACAGAGGGTGTCTGATGGTCAAACGCCAGCCAAGTCTTAAAGTCAGGCATTAATGAAGAAGATGAAAAGATATTATCAATAAAATAAATGATGCATCCCCTTATAAAATGGTGTTTGGACAGCCACAAGTTGAATTGCATTTTGTTTTTTTAATGAGTGGTTGCATGAGTATGAGTGGTCGTTTGGCGACTCCCAGTGGTAAAATTAAAAAAAGACACTGGCAGACTGAAATGCATCCTGGTAACCCTGCAGAGACAAGAGGCCTCTGACTTTGCAAGCCCAGTTTGATCCAACAGGAAAAAGAACGACAGTGGAGAGCGGAGGTCGGTGAAATTATATCAAAAACATTTTATTACAATGAATAAATGCAAGATACATTTTCATCCATAAATGTTACAGTTAACTGTGACACATTAAAAGTTCATTTTCTGTGCATAAGAGTCTCGTCTACATCATCCCTGTAGTCTTTGAGATTGAAGGAGTGTTTACAGTCAGACAAGAACTGCAGCTGATTTATTTACAATAATGATCCATCAATGAAGCATTATTTTTCTGAACCATGACAAAAGAACAGAACATTGACTTATTAGGAAAATCTAATTGGCACTTTTTATATTTTAAAAAGTTATTTAAAAACCCTTTAAGTGTGAATCTGAAAAAAAATAAAATAGCAACAGGAAACCAAGCAACGCGCATCAATACAGTTGCCCAGTATTCAGCGTGCAGGCCATGATACAACTCGTAAAAATATTTTACATAAAACGCTGTCATACTGATTGACAAAAGTTTGAAGAGTGACTTGGTCACAGTAGCTTAATTCACTGGTTAAGATGAATTCTTTGAGTCAGTTTTAAATAGAAATCTGATAAATCTTCACTTAAAATCAATTTAAAGAACCTTGGGGGCCAAAAAAAAACCCCAATAAACAGAACTACCTTCTTTCATTTCCGGCAGTTTTGTGAGATTAAAACAAACATTTGACATTCAGGGGATCGCACAGTAAAGAAGAATGGATCCAAGAATGGATCACATCCAGCTGAAAGCACGGCAAAGACATTAAAATATCTGGAATGGTTCATACATCCTTTAATGTATTCTCCTTTTTTTTCCCTGTCTTTTCATTCATATCTCATTTTCCAGATCACCTATTTTCACCTCACCTCTTTCAGCTGTGTTCAGTCTGACCATACCATCACTTGGTATAAACTCGTAATACCAACATTAGTGCAAAACATCGTTCTATAATCTGGATTAATACCTTTCAACATTATTTTATAACATCTCTAAGCTTTTTGGTTAATTTTATGTTACATGCTACACATTGCAGTGGTGTGACACTGCAGCCAAACACATTCTCACACAGTACTTAAAACTTCTTCAGTATTGTCCCCTTTTTTAACAAAATGTCCATCTGTATTTAGGAGCATCATATTAATAATATGGAGAAAAATCAGTAGTGATACCTTTCAGCAGTTCAATAACGGCCTGGGTTTAAGTTGCTTGTTGTCACACAAGCAGAGACCAACAGGCGGGAAGTCAAAGAGGTTTGTGGGTAAAGGGATTGGGGTAGGGGTGCGAGCAGTTCAGGACATCAGGATTCGTGTGGTGGAGCATCACAGAAAAGCTCCCGACAGAGCCTGGCTGTGTCCTTTGGAGAATAGACTGTGAAACCGACGGTCCGTGGATCGTTGAAAATTTCATAGTCGTTTCCTCCCTGAAAAAAGGAATCAGCAAAACACAGATTAACAGTCTATCTATAATCATGACATTTAAACCTTTAAAGAGAGAGTCTGTTTACAGCAGAGAGAGAATGACATGCAGCAAAACGCCACAGGCCGGATTTATTGTTGCTCTTGTAGCTGAGTGTGAACAAAAATCTGAAACCAGATAAAGAAAGATGAACTTACATCTGAGGTCTCGTTGCCAAAGAAGTAGATGGTGTCTAGACCTTCACGCTCTAGCACGTCTAGACACAGTCTCTTGTCCCAGCCCTCTGGGAAAACGTCAAAGCTGATGAGACCACCTAAAACAAGACAACCACAAACACAACACTGTTATCACCTGAAGTATACACACTCATATACACTGTGTATTTCTTGAATATGAATACATTTAAACAATGCAATGTAAAATGCAACATCCTGGGATCAGTTAATTACAAATAGACATACAAAACAGTGTTCCCATTGCATTTACAACACAATTCTTATAAACCAGTACACCCAGTTTAATTGTGAATACCCTTTTGCAGTCTTTCACCTGTATTTACATTCAAACCTCCTCCAGCCAAGCACAAAAACTTTATTTACACTGAGCTCTTTATCTGGCAGGCTTTGACTTGTTAAACTTGTTGGCAGAGTGAGGGCACACTGCACTCGGAAAAAGGATGTCACATGAATGCACCAAACAAGAATAGAACAAACAATGAGAAACATTTCCTATATTCAAGGAATCCAGAGATATCTGTGTGTGATTACCGCTGCAGCTCAGAGCTGCTGTTGCGCAGCTGTGCGTCAAATGACCGTAGTGACCTTTGAACTGTGAAATGTAGCTGAGAAGTCTCCTGCAAGATTCTCTGCAGAACTTTCCTTTCAATCTGCCCTTCCCCCAGTAAATTCTTTACACCGCCTTGTCTCAGCTGAAGGGTTTAAAGACCCAGTAACAAAGGCAACCGCTGCAGAGCGTCCAGCCAATCAGAGAGCCGATTCATGCACACACCCTCCACATGCCTCCATCTCAAAACACCTTCAACCACACTTCAACACTTCCGCGCTTCAGCCACATCTGTAGCAACCCATCCCCCAACCGGTCTACTGTTTTCACTCCTGAGCAATGACAGCAGGGCTGCTAAGTTGCTGACAATGCAGAGATACAACGTGCCACAGTAAATAAGGGTTAGTAAGCTTTTTGGTAAATGTAATTAATCCACAATGACAACTATTTGGAAAATGAGTAATTGAAGGAAATGAGCCTTTGGCAGGTCGTGTATATATGCACAAACACAAAAGGTCTCAAAGGGTTTGCGTCTCTACATCTCTTCATCTGGGATTGTTAACATTTAATATGGAAAAATCAATACAGGATAATAGCTTTCACCTCAGATCACTAGTCTCTGTAATGAAAACATTGAGTGTCCCTTTAAATTCTGTACTATCAGTGTAGATTGGATAGTGCCGGTTGTATAAAATGCCTATCGCAGAGATCAGCGGTGTCATCAAATAAAGGGCAATCATGCAGAAGCAGATAAACACAGAGGAAGACAAACAAATGAATCTTCAACTCTGCACATCCTCCGGGCCACATCGGTCTGTTTCCTCAATGTCAGAATCAACAGAGTAGAACATCTGCAACATCTGGCCCTAGTGTTGCTGCTGCTTTCCACCTCAGCAACCTGAGAGTGTGTCCACAATATCAGGAAGAAAAACTACTTTAAGAAAACGATCAGGAACATAAAATAATATGTTACAACACTGTGGTTGTGGCTTTTTTCTGCTGTGTGCACGGGATCGATAACAGGAAGAGCATTGAAGAAAAACAAGCCAGTCTGTCTCGTCTGTTTGCTTTAACTGTGAGCAGCCTTCGCACGTCATCAGCAGAGGCGCACACCTTCGAGAGCACGTAAGCAAACATCAAGTGCCCGATTCACCCTACTGCTGCTGCGGAGAGAGTGGGAACAGTGTGTTTATATGTGTGTGTAATAGTTAACTGAGGGCTCTAATGTCTGGCACAAGGTCCTTCACACATCACTGGTGTGAGGTAGAGGGATCTTTTTTTAAACAGAGATAAGAGACAACAGACGTATATATGCAGTAAAACTGGTTTGTCATTAACTCACATTACTTCCATAGTAACCATTTATTATGTTCTCTATGATTCTTTATTATTTTCACTTTGATTGTACCTGTACATATATATGATGATTAAACTTGGACTACACCTCGCTGATAGAATGTATACAAACAAACATGCTGTTACTGACACTATGTTGGAGTTAATGATGTCTAAACACAAAAGTCTGTAAGATGAACCCACTGTTGGGGTGAGCTTTGTTCAAACTTTCAGAACTGAAATTTTAAATACATTTTTCGTCTATGGGCAGTCGAAATTGCCAAGGCTACTATGAATGTGTATGAAATTACTGATTACTTTGATCCCTTTTACTCCATTTCAGGAGACATTTAAGCGAAATATCAGGGTTCATAGGGTTAAATGCAACATGTAGTTTGCAGAGGTGTGGACTAAAGCAGCATTCAGATTTCAATGAGTGAAATGGAGACTGACACCGCTTTCAATACCTCAACATAGGGTTAGGATTACACACACAAAACACTTAAATATGTATATATGTGGAAAATAAATTACCTGATATAATCATTATCCCGAATTTGAAAACTTTGTACCTCACTTGGAGGACATTTTTATGTAAGGTAACTTGAGGTAACACATTAGAAACAAATGGTTTTCACAGGTTGTGTTACAATGGTGTCAGTCCTGAAGTAGAGACACAAAACCAGCGTGTGATCAGACTCATTTATTTGTCTCACCTAGTGTCATTGTATCCTGTGCTTTAAGGCAGCAGGGAGGCTAAATGACAAATGGCTTTCTTCTCTTTTCCTCCCTCCCCTACATTTATGCCTGCTACCTCTGCTGTATTATTACTCATGTCCCATGTCCTGAAAGCAATTTACACCTTGAGACCAGACAGAGTATATTACAAAGAAGATTACAGAATGTGGTTACTTACTAAAGTAAAAACAGCAGTAGCTACAGCACTCAGCAGCATTTAGGTAAAGTGATGAAGACAGATACTGCTGAAGTTATTTTAGCTTCCATGACACATTTAGGCATGACACGTGTCCCTCTTGAATGTGTTTTTCTGTTTTCAACTCTCTCACCTTTAGTGAACCGTAGTCCTTTTCCAGCAAACTCCTTTTTCAGGGCAGCAACAAATTTCTCCCTGATCTTCTCTCTCTGTGCAGAAAGTAACAAAGCAGTCAGCCTTCGCCACACTTGTTACAAAAGACATGCATAATCATTGAACACTCTGGCTAACTTAACATAACTTTGTTATGTCGAATGCATACAATACATCATGTACAGAGACACTGACTATACATTATTTTAAGTAAGAGTGTAGCAGAGGATCCAGCTGCATAAATGTCAGCAAGCAGATGAAGGGTTAAACCTCCCCTCCTCTGCTGTTATCTACTTCCTCCATGCCGCCCCGCTCTGTGAGCCATCAGTGGACAGCCTGTTAAGCTGTCCTGACAGATCAACATTGTTTGACCTCACTCTGTCTGCTCAATTGAGCTCAATTCATGAAACAGAGAGACAAAGACAGAGCAGTGGTGTATGAAGACATACAGTTTGTTTAGCTTAGCTGC
Organism: Larimichthys crocea; assembly: GCF_000972845.2. Taxonomy (NCBI): domain Eukaryota; kingdom Metazoa; phylum Chordata; class Actinopteri; family Sciaenidae; genus Larimichthys; species Larimichthys crocea. The sequence continues at coordinate 2,706,345 of NC_040022.1, forward strand.
TAAAGCTTTAATATGTCACTGCAGTTAAGGCAAAATGAGCAGACTTGCTACATGTATAATGCACATTATAAGCCACCAGTGAGTGTAATATTTTACCTATAAACAAGATTTGATGTTATCAGTGTGGAATAATCCAGGACTAGCATGCACAAACAAAGGAAATGCAGTTATCAAAAGAATGATACGTTAACCCACAAAGCACCTGATCACAGGGGTTCAATGGCCTTTATGACAATAAAAAATGGGTGTAACCAAAAAATTCTGGCCTGGTCTCTAATGTATATTACCTTGTCGATTTCAGAGAATTCGATTCGCTCCTCGAGTGTGCAGCTCCGGCCAATGGGGGAAATGTTGAGCATTCCATTCCTGAACTCAATGAACGTTCCCCTGCAGGAAGAAAAGGACGAGCGGTTAAACGACATTCATTCATTCGGCTTCATTTCTACATAAAGATCACAAGAGGCATGTTTTTTTTCTGCAGGTTAGTCCTGTTGAATTCCTGCTTAACAAGATAGGGTAGAGGCTTAAATGTCTTATCAGTTTGGTCAAAGTCTCACCTTTTCTTTGGCAGCTTGATAAGCCCCATGTAGCTGAGGCAGAAGTTGATCAGATCCTGCAGCAGCTCCTCCCCAATCTGGTTCTGAATGGCCTGATGGGATGAAAATACACTTCATTAACAAAACAAAATGACTTCATGACAGCAAACTGAAACTGGTCAAAACGCTGTTGTAGATTTAAAGTCATAGTTAAACATTTTTCTACAAACATTTAGCAAGACAACATGACTTTGTAGAAAGAAAATACTTCTTTTGCATAGGTCTACCAAAAATAATGGATCTAAATCGTCTTATTTCTTTCCTGGTTAAAAATACTTTTTATCACATATAATATAAATAATATATCTTACAACAACGTCATATCTTGTAACACTTCTGCTCAATGTTCTTATTAGATCATCTGCTTTATAGGAGGAACATGCAAAATCTGTATGTAGGACAGAAGCATGTACTGTTGCATACAATACCAGGTGATATTGTGTCAGAACGTGTAAAATGTGACTTTGTATGCCCACTTACATGTTTTGAGAGGAGTTTCCCATCTTTGTACTGCACTGTCCCGTTCTCAGCAAATACATAGTCAAACTTGTGTATCACTGCAAGAGAGGAGACAAGTCCGTAAACCTATTTACTCAAACTAAATTAGCTCCTCCACTAAAGCTTGAATACAGAACAGAACAACCTGCTATATTTACCTCAAGGCAGATTACAGCGTATGTAACACTGCCTGGACAAGTCAAGTTTAATCTGTCCGAGCTTCCCTCTCACTTTGCCAGCAGAAAAAGTCTGCAACATAGCCTGATTAAAAGGAGCTGCTTTGATCACTTTAACTTTAACTTTAACAAAAAAAATAAATATCCTGCAAAACAGCATTGCAAACTGAAGATATGTAGAAGCTGAGACTGTGGGCAAATGCTGGATTGTGTCATAACTTGACAAATAACGATCAAACATTCCTCTAGCTGGGTTAAGTGATTATTTAGTTCATACACAGCAGGGTGTAACACACTTTAACTGATGGTGTCATAAAATTGACCATTTAAACCTATTTTTTCATCATCAATAAAAAAACCTATAATATTGTAATGTCATAATACCACAATGATGATTTCATTACCTATTTTGACATTTCATCACATGTCCAGCAGCTACAGCAACATCAGCTGTGACTGTGTGCATCATTAAGTAAGAAAAGATTCACCTTTAGCACACTTGGCCTGGTTAAGAAAGCACACAGCTCTTGGCACAGTACGCCAGCAGTCCAATTGTAGACTAATATTTACTCATTGACAACTTTTGTCCATGCAGCGGTGTGTTAACTCACACAAGCAAATAACTGAGTTTAGTATGCTCATTTCTGAACTGTGGCTCCCAGCGTGCTGCTGTGAAATCCTTTCCTGACATCCATGACTAGTTAAAATGCAACCCAGCCTCATGAATTGCAACACAGATATCAGATGATGAGACAGAACCAGTTACTAGTCATCGATGATCATACTTTTACTGTGGATATTTAACGCTGTTTTAAAAAGGTGTTGTTTTAGTCTTTATTAAGCTGTATAACGTCATACCAAAGGCATCAAGTTTGAGTCAAACTACATGACCTAAATCTTAAATTATTCCCAAGGATCATCATCTTGGGTCCACTCCCGGTGGACCGGAGCCCAATTTAAGCAAAAAGATAATAAAAAAAAAAGTCAGGTCATGCAGTGGGATTCATCTGGGTGAATGATGCATACAGCATGTACACCGTCTGCGGTTAGGAAGAGGACTGCTCACCATCATCCCCCTCGCCGAGCTGCTCTGCTATCTTGGAGTAGTCTGAACCTCCCACAATGCCAATCTTCACTTTCCTCCGCAGAGCCTGGAAAAACTCATCCAGCTGTGGGTCGATTTTCTGAAAATTACAGAAAAATGCATTGCACGTCGTCACTTTAACTGGCAGAGCTCCCTCTCACACATGCACATATGCAAAATCTACACAATGTTACTGAAACATCATTACATAGAAAGAACAAGGGACATGACTGCATAATGTGCCTTTGTGGTGTCGTTAAGATTTCTAATCATTTAAACATATGGAGGAGAAAATGTCTGCACACAACTGAGACTACATTATGTAATATGAGGTGCCTGGTGTGCTCTGCATCCAGTTACCCTAGATGAACCCAAGCATTCAAACCCAATGACAAAAGGAAGTAAGAAAGGAATTAATCATTTACAAACAACCATAACAAAAGAGATGATTTTTTGCCTAAAGCTTACATGAATCTAACAGAAATGTGGTACAGAGACATTTATTTCAGTTTTCCTCCAGAGAATTATTGAGAGTATATTAATTAGAAAACACTGATTAAAACCAAGGTGAGGTGACAGTATCACGTGTATTTGTGAAGGACGTAAAGAGGTCACTAGACACCAACAGACCTATAGATTACCACACTGCAGCACTGTGTGGGGGTAAATAGTAATGGGGTAACATTGATGAGGTCAGGAGGACACACTGTGCTCTCAGTTTTCCGGGAGGAGCGAGAAAGGGAGAAGACAGGAGCTGCAGAGGAGCAGGGAGCTTGCAATAATCAATAACCGAACACCATGCTGGAGAACTGATTGATTAACTGATTTCATTGGATGTGTGCTCACCTCTCTAGGTGGCGTCAAGGTGCCGTCCACGTCAAACAAGCAGAGGATGTTTCTGTCCGACGAGAAGCCGTTCGCCTTCTCCATTTCTTCTTCTTCCTCCTCCTCCTCCTCCTCTTCTTCTTCTTCTCTTTGAGTTGTTTACAAAATGCACGTTAGGTATCACAGGTCCAGTCTCGTGCAAACATGCACGTTAAAAAAATACACGCGCACGTGAGGGAGTAGTCAGCTGTGTCTGTCAGTCCCGAAATTAAAATATTTAAAATAGACTTCGAGGTTTTGAAGAAGGTCGGTTGTTTTTTTTTGTTTGTTTGTTTGTTTTTCTTCTTCTTCTTCTTGTTCTGCTTCGAGTCTACACTGCTGCTGCTGTTGTTGTCTCGGCTCGGTTCGGTTCGGTCCAGCTCGGACGCAAACACAACGTGCTGTACGTCGCGTTTCTTTCGCAATCATAGACAATTTGCAAACCCCCGTATCGCACCCTGCAGCCAATCACAGCCTAGCAGAGTAGTGGCGTAGCCAAGTGGGCGGGGCGGTTTCATTTACACGCTAACCCAGAAACAAGTATGATGATGAACAGTGTCTTACACAGAGGAGAGTGATGCCTTATTCATCAATGCCTGCATACTAATGAGTCATTTTTATGCTACATTAATGTATAATCAGGTGAATGGTGTCAATGAATCTGTATTTATAGAAACAACTTCAAATTATTCAATCAATCAGCATAATTTATTATTTTCTCAGCATGAGGAATTATGAAATATAACAAACCTAAAGTAAGATCATCAGTGATGCTTTATGTATCATTTAGTCCTAGAATACTTAATTCATGTGACACCTATATAATAATTTATATGACACCTATTTGGTATATGGCACTAAACAAACAAACATTTACAACAACACAGAACTATGAATGTCGTGCTCTTTCTTCAAAACAAACCTTATGATTTTCACTAGTTGTGCAAACAGCCCAGTTTAAAGTTTGAGGAAAATCTTCTCTGCAGCGTCTCAGTTCCACTGAGCCAACACATCCACAAGAGGGCAGAGTGGAAGAAAAGTCAGAGCTGATTCCTGCTCACGTTTTACATTTGTTGATAGTTTAGTGGGTAAGCTGTATGAAAATATGAAAGCACGACAGAGTCATGATGTACAAAACAAAGTGGGTATTGTAATGCACAGTGGATTACATGTCTATCAGGCGATTGATCCAATCCAGAACTCCTTGTCACAACATTTCTAACCATCTGTATGAAGTCCAGCATCACTCACACTGTATTGATTGAACTGATGAACTGGCCATGTACTCTTACAACAACATCCCCTGGACCCATTTCATATGACACCATTTCTTTTGAACGTGTGAATAAAAAATCTTTACATGGAAATTTTATGTTGTCTGAATGTTGAAGCAAACGTTATATTTATAGATAAAGCAAATATAGAAAAACGCTTCAGAATTTGTCGGTAGTGCAGTTATACCTAAACATTATTTAGACTTATATGAAAACAGAAACAATAAGAAATAGCCAATAGTGGAAGAAATATTCAGATCCTTTACTTAAGTAAAAATACAATAATGTAAAAATACTCATATTCATTTTAAAATCCTACTTGAGTTAAGGCTACAGGAGTATTATCAGTAAAATAGTACAAGTATACAAGTAAAAGTACTAGTTCTATCTAGAGTAAAATGTCCCCTGTGAGTGATATGTATAACTAGAACATTTCTAAAGAAATTTTGAGTGTGTGTGACTCTGGCCCCGTCGCCTACATACATTATTACTGACACTGCTCAGTAAATTCAGTACTAGAAAATTCCCGCAGAAATTTTTAAAGGAGGGTGTAAAGGACCACACTAGTCCTTTGTAGGTGTTTTGTTTTGTTTGAGTAAAACTATTTAAATTTGTCTTGTTCATATTATGTCTCAAGAAAAATCAAATTTAAATTATTAAATAATGCTTCTATTTTATGTGTGTTTAAAATAATTGCTATGTTGTGTGTATGAATCTTGTATGGACTTGGATGGGTATGGGTGTTGAATGAATTTTGTCCTTGAGTGACATCGTAGCTCCAGAAGAGGGAGACAGGTAAAGGTAAACCCACAGGTGTTGGTAATTAGGAAGCTGCTTTGTTTGAGCCTGAGTCACAAAAAGTTTGTTCTCCAGGCTCCAGCTTAAACTTTTACTTAATTTGCACAAAAAGGGACTGTGACGCCTGTTTAAATAGAAGAAAACATCATGAACATTTAAGCATCCTTGGTGAGCGCAGTGAGGTATGTTTGTTTGGTTATTTTGTCTATTTGAAATATTGTATCTTTGTAACGTGGGTTTGTATTATTATGTATGCAATACTTTGATTGAATGAACGCTTGTTTTAATATTGATGCAAAATTATGTTTGTACTGTGAAGACTGTATGGTGACTTGTTTTTATGTTTGTATACCCTGACACACAGTTTTCACGGTGCTATGGTGAACCTGAATCTGCTGAAACTAAAATAAAGAACACCTTAAGCATCAGTTGAGACTCTCTTTTGGGATCCAAGGGCTGCTACAGAGGGAGCGGGCTGTTGCCGGGGTCTGTATTCAAAAAGCACACCTCAAATAGTCATTTTTAACATGTTTATTTAGACACAGGAGAAATGAACATTAGCATGTTAGCATTAGCATGTTAACATTAACATGTTAGCAATTACCATTAGCATGTTAACATTATCATGTTAGCTGATGCGCTAGCAATTAACATTAGCATGTTAGCATTACCATGTTTACATTAGCATGTTAGGACTTAGCATGTATTTAATTCCTAGTGGCCTACTGGCTGACGCGCTAGCAATTAGCATTAGCACTCATTTTAGCATTGGTCACTAATGTTAGCAATTAACATGTCTTTACAGCTAGTGTTAACGCGCTAGCTGCTCTGCTGTCTCTGTCTGACGAGTTCAAATTAAGTGCCAATAACTGCTAAAATGGCCGCCGCTGGGCTTCTGCCTGCTGGCTTCTGACTCTTATTTTGAAAATAGCCCCTCCCCCCTCTCCTCTCTGTCAGTGTGTGTGAGTGTGAGTGTCTGAGTAATTAGTGTGCGCGTGCTCACTCCTCTCCCTCTGACCCCTGAGCAGACACAAAAGCTTCAAATGAAGTCCCTCGAAGAGGTGGCCGAACATGGTGTGCCGCAAACCAAAATCCGAAATGACCGCAAGAATCCTCGTCTCGTGGACCATATCCTTGTTCATTTTCAGGCGAAAATTGTATAAACTCTGGCTTCGGGAGTGAGAGAAAGCACAGGTGTTCCCTGCTCCTTCTGGAAAGTTCTCTTCTCAAAATAACATGGCAGTCTATGAGGCTGTGGAGGGGAGTTGTTTATATGCTGCATGACTCCCTCTCGAGGGTCACAGGTCATCAGTGCTGAAAAGACCATTCTTGACTGGGGCAGTTTTGCTAGCACAGGTGACAAGCTTAATACCGGCACCATAAATCACTTTTTCTCACTGTTTTATCTTTTCTGCATTTCACAGCAATCATAAATCAACACTGCACCGACCTGAGGTTCAAAATACGTGATTATGTCAGAACACAAAGCATATGACCCCTTTTGGTCTAGTACACACATGTTATATATCTTGGCATATGTATATATGTATAAACATGTTTCAAGAACCCCGACGGACCTTTAGCTATTTTGTTTGACTTTCAGAGTTCCCTTCAGTGTGGTGTCACTGAGGTCAGTCAGTTATTTATGTACCTGATTTATTACTCATCTGCCAATTGATATGGTCAAATTGTATGAGGAAGGAGACAGAAGAAGGCAATTATTGATGAATCATAAACAGACTAATCATTAGCTTCTGAAATTATGAACATGCCTCTTTTTTGACTTTGACCTCAATCTCCCTGTTCCCTCCAATCCCAGCAGACAGGGTCTGAAAAACCAATGAAAAGACCAACTTCTTCCCTAACTTCCCTAAACTGCCACTTTTCCCTAAACCTATTTGTTCCTGCTGAAGATAGACTCAAAAAGGAAAATTCTCAGAATAGCTTGAAGGATGACACCTATATTATTATGTACCTACTCATGTGTACATGGAGTAATGCACTCAAATTTAAAAAGACATGTTTTATGGCTACAATAAATGCTAAATTCCACATGTCATATACAATGTTATATGTACCTTCTGGTGCTCTGTGAGTTTACTTAAAGGCCTCCATTAAAACAGACCTCTTATCTACCTGGATGCGGAGGAGAAAGTGCCTAGTTGCACCCTTTTTCACAGACTAACAATAACAGCCAGTGTTAACAGTACCAGTTGCTATTAAACAGCCAAGATGAGACAATAAAACAAAGACTCGTGTTCCTTTTAACACATTACTATTTCCTCTTGCTGATAAAATGCCAGAGTGTGTTGAGATGGAAAGCCTCTTCACATCAATCTGTAATGGGACTAAATGACTTTGTGCCCCAAGTCAACCGTGCTATTACAACGTCATACATGTGTGTGTTTGTTTAAGACATTTACAATGCTGTAAGATGGTGGCCAGACAGGAAGCTGATGATGTGCTGTACTGGAAAGACAGAAATCTTGTTTTGTTTTGTGTGGTAGAATCACACAGCGTAATAATGCAGTGGGTTTTGATGTTAATGGCAAGTTTATTGAAGGAAATAAGAGCACACTACATGTACGTGTGATCTTTTACATGTTGTTCTCCATATACACAGCAGAGCTTTTGGAGATAGACATGCTCATTTTAATTCACATACAAAAATGTGGCTTTTATCAGAATGCTAATTCTTTAGAGAAACAAAGAGCATTAAACAGTGTGAGAAAGACTATTCAGTCATGGAGTGATAAAAGAGGAGCCTGACACGAACAAGATTTAGGAGCGGCAATAGGACAGCAGTGTGTTTATAGAAGATGTGTGAAGATGATGTGTTCATAATGAAACAAAGGATCATAATATAAAAATGCTTTAAATATAAATACAGCAAGAACATACAAAAAGCTATTGTAAAACAGATTATAGTGACAGTGTTTACGTTGTGTGTAGTAACAAATGATTTCACCAGAAGTTGATCTGTAGATTGATGTGTAGTAGAGAGCAGGTTACACAAAATAAGAGAAGGAGCATGGAGGACCCTTTTTTCTCATTGATCAATTTAGATCAACATGCTGATGCTGCTAGAATAACAAAAACCTCTTATGAATATATCTTCTTCTTCTTCTTTTTCACTCCACCACGACTTTAGTATTTAATTTAGTATTTGAGCTGCTTTAACCAGTGAATTTTACCAGTGTGGGATCATCTTATCTTTTCTTAAAATAGCTGGTCTTTGTGGTTTTTAGCAAGCATACCTCCAACAGTAGTAAATAGTGCATTTCTTAGAGTCTATCTTCAGATGCTGATTTGGTGACTCAAACTAAAGCGCCCACACTCATTGCTTTATGAGGAACATGTCATCCAGTGCAATGCTGTGACTCATTTCTAGTTCTCACTCACTAGTTTTTATACTTTTTGGGTAACAATAACTCTATGGCATAGCGGATACACAGTTATTGGTTTTGGTCCTCCCAGGAGATGTGTTGAAAAATTAAAAAATATAGATAATGTTACCATATTATTTAGCTGTTATTTAGACTATGATGACTTATGACCTTGTTATGATAAACCAGGTGTTCATGGAACAGCTGTAATAATCATAGTACTAATTTTATCAGGTTGTAAAGACCTTATTAACATGCACATAAACGCGTTAATGATGTGTTCAAACTTTTGTTTTAGAATACAGACTGTACTAACTTCATCTGAAGGTGAAGTTTTGAAGATGTCAGAAATATGTTGATGCTTTTAGCGGCAATTTAATTGCTCACCTGCAATTAAGTTTGTCAGTCTACATTTTAATTTGGATTTGTGTTGTTTTGTAAAGACTAAATCTGGTTTTCTCAAAATGATGTAACACTGGTTTATGAGCAGTTTAGCCAAGACTTTTATAGGCTTAATCCACCCTGCTTTTATAGCAGACAATATTTATCAGCTCCACACAAGCCTTCAGTTTTATGACCTCCTGTGACTTTTGCCCCTCTCACTATGCAAGCTTTCCCCGCCTCTGCTGTGAACAAAAAGTCTTAGAACATACCAGATCATGTGAAAAAAGGAAACAAATGAATTGTACTGATCCCACTACCTACATATATGTTATTTCTATAAGTTATGACAACAGTTAATCCGCTATTATCAGATTATCAAAGACATTATGTTTTATTCTTACACTTGCATGAGTGGTTTAATGTTGATCAGACAGGAGATGTATTGTGAAGGCAGGCCTAAACGTCATGATTACAAACATGATGAATTATGATCTCAGTTAAGTTTGTAAGTGAGCCATCAGTCCAGATGCAGTGTGGGAGTGCTCTGCCCTCCCTCCAACTGGTGCACCGACTGTCACTTAATGGTTGTTCATTAACGTATGAAGGACAGGTAGACAAGCCCATACCAAGGTGGAGGATTATTGATTTCAGGCTTTTACTAGAGGAATAACAAGTGTGAAGACTCTGTTTCTTGTCCTCAATCCACATTTTCTTTTGGGTTTCCTAAAAGTGTTTGGATGTAAGATCTCGGACAAAAGTTTATTGTAGTCTCTTATCTGGATTCTGGACAGTGATTGAAGAGACGGTGTGACTTCTGCTTAGTCATTGAAGAGCCCTCTCCACTTCTGTTTTTGGACTCATGTCGTCAATGGAGAGGATCTGTCCTGGAGCACAAATGTAAAAACTTCAGCCTTCTGTTTGTTTGAACGGAGATACAGTATATATTGTTTTGACATGTAGAAACTGTAGAAAAGACATCAAATTCTTAAGGGAAAAAGGAAAATCTCAAGGATCAAGATGTACAAGTTACATATTTTACCTTACCTGGGAGTGTTGATAATGGCGGTCATCGCCAACAAGATGCTGGATGACTGTTTGGCATCAGATCGTACATATACCATGAATGTTGTGCTGCTGGAGGACAACACTTATGAGTGGAGTCGACCGTTTGTGCAGGCGGCTGTGGAACAAGCCATTGAAGAGGACAGGCAGACGAACATTGACCATGGTATGGATTATTATTTCCTAAATAAAAGGCCAAATGGACCATACAAATAATAATGATTTGATATAATCTACAAACAGATTGATTTACAACAACAAATTAAACCAAATGTTTAAACATAAACTTAAAACTAAGATATGGTAAATTGAAAAACTAACAGAACAAAATTAAATATCAATCCTGGCCAACAGAGAGTAAATGTTCATCGAGTGATATCGCTAGACATCAGCGGAGGTGTTTAAATAACTGGAAGTCAACAAAGAACAGCTTCAACAAAACCTTTAAAACAGAGCGACAAAGTCAAGATGGCTGGTTATAAATGCATGATCTAGTTTCTCTGATATCCTGTTGTGCAAGAAGAAGTTTAGCCTCGCCACTCTTGTGTAAAAAATAGAAGAATCAGCCCAGAATCTGATTTTTATATAGATTTCTTTTTCTTTAGGACTTAATATTTAGATTAGAATTATATACTGTATTTTTTTTCTGGATGAAGCATTTAACAGATAAATAAAATAAACTTTAAATACTTATTTTTAGGCAGATAGAGCTGGCCAGTAGTAGTGCTGTTTGATGCCTAACCCTACAGGAGTGCATAGAGGAAACCTGTTTATATGCACTTCATATGTAGTGACTGCTATTGTGGCAGATGCATAAAGCAAAAAACAAAACAGACAAAAACAAAACAAAACAATACAACATGTAGATGGGACAGTTTTGGAGCTGCTGAAAGACGTATTCTTCCTCTTCTGGTGGAGGCTAGCTATTTCTACTTATTTTCAGCATTTGTGCTAAGCTAGGCTAAAACAAATGGCAAATTTCTCCCCTGAAGACTAGACCTGAAGAGTATTCCATTAAACGGGTTTAGCTTGATATTGGCAGAATCAATGCTGCCAGAATAAGATCAAGGTACTGGTCTATTCAAATGTGTACTACACGCACCAAAAAAAACATACATTGTACCTTTAATTACCTTTATACGCCCTCAGATATATCCTGAGAGGGTTTGGGGGCTCCTAACCAACAGTTGAAAACCATTGGCATAAACTGAAATGTTGCTTTCCAAACGAACATACAGTGCATGTGACTTCACACTTTGACAAGACATTATATCATAAGAAATAATTAAGATGACTTATTATTTACTGTAATAATGCATAATGAACATTACGGGGTTAGTCATCTTATTACAAAATTACACACTTTGTAATATCCTCTATTTCTCTTGCTGCTGCTTTAAATTTCATTTTCTCTGTGGGAGGTTATATTTACACGACTGGGCGATAAATCATTCTGATCTAATCTTAACAGCCCAAAGAGATTAATGAGCTAATTTTTGATGTTAATAACACTTATCTTCTTTCCATGACTCAAGAATTAAACTTCAATTTGACGGCTAACTACTATGGATTCGACACCACCATGTACAACCGGCAGGGCTGTGGGAGCAGCACCTGTGAGGGAGTGGCAATACTCAAGCTGCTGCATGTAAGTGTGGTCAAGAGAGGACCAAAGATGAGATGTCTAAAGAGTATACACATTAAGGTCAAATCAATCAAGGGTGATAAAAAATGTTTGAGGTGAAAAGACACTTAAACAACAACCTGAATCTCCTTTCCTGTGTTAATTTTTTTTTTATCTTTGTCCTTCTGTGTCACCGCTAAAATCTTAATTTAAAAAAAGTGAGCTACTGTTATTGATAAGATCCAAAGGGATTAAACTTGATGTTCATACTGGATGTTGTGGCTCAGTGTACCTGTAACCAGTAACAATAAATTCCCTTCTATAGTTTGATAGTTTATTATCCCTAGATGGCACTTCAGCTGGACTGCACAGTTGCCTATTGCACCATTGCAGGACGGTTATCTTGGCTCACTTAAATGTAAAATTATAAATGAGGCATTTTGTACGACTATTTCCAGGGCAGTTAAAAAAGATGATAGGAATACGATATGTCATACTTCAACAGTAAAAGTTAATTTTTGCTGTCACACCTAACAGTCAATGATCAACTGCTTCTCTCGCACCAACAATATCACCATTGTAGTGAGAAATCTCCACCAATAGCAACTTAAATAAACTAAAATACATTGCAGCCACTGCACGCCATGCTGTATGTTAAGATTCTAGTATTGTAGATGCATCTCTTGTTCCAATGACAGTGCCTTTATGTAGTGTTATTGTAGTATTCAGTTTCCATACGGTATCTGAACCTTGACAGTGTTGTGGTTTCACACAGAATAACAACATGTACTGTATCTTTCTGCAGAGTAAAAATGAAGTGGGATGCGTCATGCTGGGACCTTCCTGCACCTACGCCACGTTCCAGTTAGTAGAGTGAGTATGACCCTGTTTCTCTTGAATTATATACCACTAAACAACTGACTGATGTTTTTAACTTTTCATCCCGTCGTCTGCCTCAGTGATGAAATTGGCCTGAACCTGAGCATTCCAATCATCTCAGCTGGGAGCTTTGGCCTCTCATGTGACTATAAGCCCAAACTGACCCGAATTCTGCCTCCAGCACGCAAGATCGCAGACTTACTCCTCCACTTTTCGAAGGAATTATTGGACTTTAAGGAACCTTGGACGCAGGTTTATGTCTACAAGAAGTCCACCATCCCACCTGAGGACTGCTTCTGGTGAGGCAGGCACAGGCTGCAGTTCATTCAAGTGAACACTGTAGCTTCATTTAGCACTACAACATGTGCCACTTTTTTGTTTTATTTCTTTGTTTTTGCCACAGGTACATCAACGCATTGGAGGCAGCCTCTGCCACCTTTTCCTCAAGCTTTAACAGAGAGATGCTGCGTGGGGAAGAAGAGCTGACAAAGGCCCTCGAGGCTAAAGACAGATTCAGCAACAGTGTGTATTATGTTTGAGCTATATCTCAATGCACTAAGCATTTATTCGTGGACTGTCACTCCTCCAGCTCGGACTATGTTAACCTGCAGAACATTATCTAATGAAGAGATCCAAAATATAATTCAAAGGCCTAGCTTTGTGTCTCTGGGGATGTCAGTGTTAGTCTGTTGGTCTGTCTTTGAGCCTTTTATTTCACAAAGCTCTCGCAAACAACTAAAAGTCAGTCCCAGATTTACTCTTCTTTGGCGGTTTCTTTCTTGGCCAGTGTCGTTTTCTCGTTGTCCTTATCTGTTGTTCTTTTAGGTCTCCTTACTTCTGCCATTATGTCCATAAGACTGTATTTAGGAAAAGTTGCATGATGTTGCTTTAAAATGAGTTTGGTACTATGTCTGATGTAAATAGTAATGTTAAAATATTGTAACCAGTGCTCGAAAACAAAAGAGTAGTATTAAATATAAAGTACTGGTCAAAGATTTCCCTTCCTGTTAAAGTGAAGTTGACATATTTTTCTTTCAGTTTTCATCCTTTGTGGGAAACCTCATGATGTTGTTTCAATAAAGAGTATGGTGGAGGTGATTCCAGAGGACGTCGTGTTCATTCTTCTAGATATTTACAAGTAAGCCTGTCTATGATTTTATCATTTTGCATAATGTAACCATTACATTATTACATACAAGAGAAATCAAAATATACTGTAAAACCTGATATATGATATTTCTAATATGTTGGAGTAACCCTTTACTTTCCTCCAGCCCTGAGTATTATGTCAACACAACATCGAGTGCTGGCATGCAAGATGTCTTGGTGATCACTCTGCCACAGAGGAACTACGACTATGGATCAAACTCAACATACAACAACACGGTGAGCAGCAACTTAAACACCCAAACACGAAAGTGTAAAGAAAGAACTCTTGTAGAACTGTTTGACTATTTTTGTTTTTCTATGTAATGGGCAGATAAATGACTATGTAGCTGGGTATCATGATGGAGTTCTACTGTTTGGCAAAGTGCTCAGAGAGAGGATGCTCAGTAAGCAACGTAACAAGGGATCCTATGATGTTCCTCTGAGTGACAACCCATTTGGAAACACCTCCTTTGACGGTGAGTATGATCAGAGACAACTCAAGGTTCATAATCATTCATAATCTTTAGTAGCTTAATGTTTTCTGTGAGACAAATGTTCACTAACTGTGTACTGCTTGTAGTGGTTTTGCATGGTCTAACACAACACATACAAAGTGTAAATGCCGTAGACAACAATTCAAAGCATATTATACATTTGATTTCCTCTCCTCTGAGGAAACATTGGCTCTGGTTCAATTCAGTATAATAATAAAATCAACTTATAGTATGTCACATCACACTGACCGTTTACTTGCTTTTGTTTTATGGTTAGTTTTATTGTTGCCTGGGAATGTATTCATGTAATACTGTAAGTTTTTATGATGCTTGTTATGATGTAGTTAGATTAGTCTTTTAATTGACTTGACTGGCAACTGTTTTAATAATTTAGTAATCACTTAATTATTATTTTTCTGAGGAGAATTTGCTGCTTTTTCCTTGTCTTACACTTGGTAAACTGAATATATTTGGGACTTTGTGAGACATAAAATGTATATGAAAGGTAACCTTGGACTGTCTTTAGTAGACCAAACAATCATAATGAAAATTATGTTTCAGAATAAATGTTTTCACCTTTTTTTTTTTACTCATTCTGTAATAAACATGTTGTGAATGCAATACGATTCATAATGAGTCAATTTCCAGGAACTTGAAAATGCTCTCTTTGTTGTGTCTTTGTGTGTTTGCTTTAAGCAGGTATGGGAGGACACTATGTGCTCGATGAGTACGGAGACAGAGACGCTAACTTCTCTATCATTTACACATCAACTATCACCGGCAAGGTGAGACCGCTGTACATTTCAGTCAGTTAGCTCAGTTACTGTGAACATTTGTTTTTATACTTTGTCTCTGTCTCTCTCCAGTATGAAACCCTGTCAGTGTTTGATACATCGCAGAATAAAACTAGTGTGACAGACACAATCCCAGCTCTGCCCTGGAAAGGGAGTCGCCTGCCTGGTGCCATACCAGAGAATTCAGAAGGTATTACACATTGATGGTGTAGAAGTAGTGTACACAGTGATGTGGTGCTTCACTGAACCGCACAATTTCTGTCTGGTCTGTAACTATAGTCACACAAAACATGATTAGAGTCTCAAGATATTATTTGGAAATATAATGTGATATCATGGTCTTTACTCAGTCAGTGTTACTGTGTGTGTGTGTGCCTCCAGGGTTAAATATGCAGGATGTGATTGTGATCGTTCTGAGTCTCAGCGTTGTCGTGGTGACAGCCGTCGCTCTCATATTCTACAGGTAATCAGCAGACATATTTCACAGCTGTATCATATGGACTGTGCAGACTTTTACATCAAATCAAATCAAATCAATTTTATTTGTATAGCCCAAAGTCACAAAGTACATTTGCCTCAGAGGGCTTTACAATCTGTACAGGTCCTTAGACCCTCGGTTCGAGTGAGGAAAAACCTTTAACAGGGAAAAAAGGTGGAAGAAACCTCAATAAGAGCCACAGAGGAGGGATCGCTCCCAATTTTGGCATCATTGAAGCTGATTTTGAGATGGTGCAACACCTAACCAGCAGTTTAAACTGAAGCTCAGGGAAAGAAAGCTGCAATGTAATTGGATGCAGAGAGTTATCCTACAAATATCCCTTGTTTTTATTATTTATGCATTTACTGTGTATGTGTGTCTGTTTGTGAATAATGTTAGGCAGAACAGAAAAGAGCGTCATATGCAAAAGAGGTGGTCTCACATCGACTTACATCTGATTGCCCCACTGGATGAGAAGGAGGTCTGTCTGAAGGTAAATGGCCTCACCAATCACCTGTTTGCTACAGGTTGGATGAGGGGTCAGCAACCATTTCGTTGATGAGTGGGAATTTACAAAGATGCAATGTAATTTATTTTTAATTTGTACAGTGATAGTTAGTTACACTATTATTGGAAATTCTGAAGGCAAGTCTTTAATCCTGGATATGATGGTGTCCAATCAACAGTCCAATCTCTGTACTGTTGGTCCACAACCTCCTCTATGTATTCACCGTCTGTGAATAGTTTCTCACATCTCCACCATTTTATAGCTGCTCTCTGTAGCCTGATTTTTGGAGGTACACAGCGTAATAAATTGCCTAGCATAGTTTCACACCCTTGACTGGTTGACTCATTTTTTCAGACTTATCTTGGAAGTTTTCCCACGCTTAGTTTTAAAATTTACATTTACATTTTACAGCAAAATGCACACGATTCTGTCTGGCAATGGAATGTCTCATCATGAAGTTTGCACTATTTTTGTAAATGCAGATATGACATGTTATAATGTCAACATTAATTTATCTTGATGGATGAAGGTAATATTTACTTCAAGTGTCTTTAGTAACAATATTGCAGTATAGAGTTTCTTGTCTGCCATTTTGTTGCCATAAAGAAAGCCATTCACTCCCTTCTCCTTCCTATCCCCTGTGATAGATTATACATCTAAACATTTCGCTAAGTGCCAATAAAGAAGCAGCTATATGAGAAAAGATAAAACGAGATAATCTCAGAATGATATGAGAGATGAGATTGCATTGAATCATATTAGGTAAAAACAAGAAACGAGATAAGGCCAAATTAAGTTATATAAGCTCAGGATTTAAAGACCAGAAAATGAAATCATGTAAAAAGAGTTTTATCATAGAACTTTGTCTGGGATTCGTCAGGCTTCAGTACTTTCTTTTACATGATGTGTACTTAAAATTGACTATCCAATAAGATAAAGATATAAAATCAGATATGTTTGTGTGTGTGTGTGTGTGTGTGTGTGTGTGCGCAACAGATTGATGACGATAAGAGGAAGGACAGCACATACTTCAGTCACAGATGCCGCTATGACAAGAAGGTACCAAGATTTCAACTTTATAAAACTAATATTTAGTCATAAAGAGACTAAAAAAGAAAGAGATGATCAAATCTTCACACTCAGCGTTTGACTGTGCCTTATTTGTTTGTGTTCTTCAGCCCGTGATCTTAAAAGAGCTGAAGCAAACAGACGGAGACTTTACTGAGGACCAGAAGATTGAGCTGAACACAGTAAGACACCCCTGTGTTATAGCTCAGAGTATATATAACACCTGAGTTTTTAAAGCATCAGCAAATGGACACTGTCCTTGCGACCCTTTATATTATGGTGCTTAGATTTTGTGTTTGTCTTTATAACATATAAATAATGTGAATAAATGAGCATTTTCCACTCTGACATTTTTAGCACATCCATGTCTACTTTTAAATCATTTATTTGTGTGTTGCCAAACCCTTTCAACCCTCTCTGTCAAACCTTCTTGTCCATTTCAACCTTTCCTCTCACTTCTTCTTTGCCTCCGTGTCTTCATCTTTCAGCTGTTGTGTATCGATTACTACAACCTGACCAAGTTCTATGGCACGGTGAAGTTTGAGTACGGTGTCTTCGGGGTGTTTGAGCTCTGCCAGAGGGGCTCTCTCAGGGTAACGACTCACACAGTCCCACTGACTTGCACTCTCCCTGCATATCACATCCTGCTGCTGCCACGTTCCTTTCCTATCAGTATATGTTATCAGGCTGTAGGATTTTAGTAGATACTGGATCCTGCACTTAGATAATAAAGGCAAAACATCTTTTATTCCATCATCAATAAAAAACACCACAAAACAATTATATTAATTTTATTCAAATACAAAATTTAGAGAACTGTGTAGTCTTAATAGAAGTTTAAGAGCTCTCTGAGTGATTTCTAGTTATATTTTCTGTCTTTTAACATTTTATAACAAGGCAGACTGAATGTTACTAGTAAGTTAGACATTGCATTTAGTCATAGTAATTCTTATTTTGTTCTTATCTTCAGCTGTATTTTGTTTTAGATTTACTTTTATTAACTTTTTTATTTAACATACATTGTAAATCATGCTGCACTTCATTCAACTATAAATTAGTTTTAACCTAATTTATTTTTTTTAAACAAATGACCAGTTAAGTTAAAAAAACGCCATGTACACACTGCATGTGATCTGCATGTTACATGACTACAGAACACCCATGAACAACAAGTAGTTTATGACAAAGCTCAGTGGCCTCCTTTCTATGCTGCCCACAATGACTTTACTGTTCGTTTGATAAGACGAACAGTTTAAAGAGCACTAATAATGTGTGTATGTGCATGCATGTAATCACACATACACAAACACACTCTCACACAGTCTAGTTAAGTATTTAAGTGTTTCACAATTCATTAACTGAGTACAACATGCTTAGCAGAGATATGAACTTCTTTATCTGTTCCCCCCCAGTACATTCTGAATGACAGGATCTCCTATCCAGATGAAACCTTCATGGACATGGAGTTTAAGATATCTGTCATGTATGACATTGCAAAGGTATTTTTTATAACGTGTTTGTTTGAGTTTTATTTATTTATACACTTCACTATTCACTATTTGTTCATATTTGTCACGTATTGTTTTATTTAGCTGTTTTCTATGGAAGACAAATTTTGCATCGTTTACTGTCACTCCAATATTTCTTTTCATTCATTGATTTTTATTAAGATTTTTGATTGGACATGGCTTGATGTATTGTTTTTTTATATATATATTTAAATGTGATATTCAGTTATTCTTCAGTATATTTTAACTTACAATACATTTGAAGGAGAGTAAGATGATTCAACAAATAACTATCAAATTAACCATCCTGCTCACTACTGCCCCCCTGCTTTATATCTTTTACAGGGCATGTCATATCTCCACTCCAGTAACATTGAGGTCCACGGTCGCCTCAAGTCCACCAACTGCGTGGTCGACAACCGAATGGTAGTCAAGATCACTGACTTTGGGTGTCACACCATACTCAGTCCAGGCAGAAGTGAGACAGAGTCATTGTGATCTATTATTATTCTGAACGCTGAAAATACCGGTGACTCAGCTTCCTTTCTCCTCTCCTTTCAGACTTATGGACGGCCCCAGAGCATCTTCGTAAAGATGGGGTGTCTCAAAAAGGCGATGTTTACAGCTATGCCATCATTGCTCATGAAATTGTTATGAGACTGTCCACGTTCTATACACAGTGCTGCTCTGATATTACAGGTAGGTCAGGATGATTTAAACTGTAAATAAAAAAACAGAACAAATTAAATGTAAATTAACATATTTTTGTTTATGAATAATTAATTCCTAGAAAACTGAATTGTTTGTGTTAATTTACATGGATGGATTGATAATGACAAAATCAATTTATAAGCTACAAAGCCTTCAGTGCTGTACTTTGCTCTTCTTTCAATGAAGAAATAGTCTCCAGTGCTGATAAAACTGATCAATGCTAACCTCTTTAGAAGCCAACATTTTTACATTTTGAGTAAACATTTTTCACAAACATGGTCACACACACACCTAGTGTTAAACCATGCATAAAGCTCATGCCGTAGCTGCCGGTATTTCCTCACAGAACGTTGATTGTAATCTCACAAGTCCAGCTGCCTAACAAGGTCAATTGCTTTTGTTGTCTGATCCCCAAATCTGTGTCAGAACAAGAGAGTTTACAGTATGATGGGATGTTGTCTTGCTCATCTCGCTTATCTTAATGTCATCCAATCCCTCAGAGAAGATACACAGAGTGCAGTTCCCCAGTGGGGCAGGCATCTTCAGACCTGACCTCAACTTTGACAGCACATCAGAGAGGGAGATCGAGGTAAGAGAGTCACTCATCACTGTGGAGGAGAGTTATAAAGGAAAGCTGCTTGGACTCATCAAAGTTAAATAAGGAAAGTTTTTCACTCCCTCCTTCTTTTTCTCTCTTGTGTGTACACAGCTGTACACGCTGATAAAAAACTGCTGGGATGAAGACCCAGAACGGAGGCCAGATTTTAGGAGAATAGAGTTAACTCTGGGTAAGATTTTCAGGTACGTCAACAGCATATATTCATTTAAAACATTTCTTTACTATATGACCAAATAAAGGTGGACACTAGAACAATCTGTATGTGAAGTTCTTCAAGTTCTTCCGCATCAAACTAGGAAAATAATTTCTGTATAGATTTACTTTGTGCATGGAGGCATTGCCATGTTAAAAACATGTTTGGTTGTTTAGTGTATATAATCATATCCACTGCTATGAGATGATTCCTGCATCTTCAGCCTTTTATATTATGATTATTAATTCAATTGTATAAATAATGATAGTAATGGAATATATTTTTTCTTTGACTCAGTAACCTGCACAACCAAGCCACTGAGACATACATGGACAACCTGATCCGTCGCCTGCAGATGTACTCCAGGACTCTGGAGCATCT
This sequence comes from Larimichthys crocea, assembly GCF_000972845.2. Taxonomy (NCBI): domain Eukaryota; kingdom Metazoa; phylum Chordata; class Actinopteri; family Sciaenidae; genus Larimichthys; species Larimichthys crocea. The sequence goes on from NC_040022.1 coordinate 2,726,873, forward strand.
GGTGGAGCAGAGAACCTCTTTGTACAAATTTGAGAGGGACAGAGCTGATCGCCTCAACTTTATGCTACTTCCTGGGTAAGTTCATATCGTATCTGCTGTTATATTAAATAACAAACAAAACAGATACATATTTTAAAGATGCACTGATCATTTTTTAAATTTAATTTTACAAAGGATCAATTGATGTAATGTGAAAAGGGTTGCTAAAAGAATTATCACCCAATTCTGCAGTTCCCCTCAGCCCTACAGACCATTTTAATCTGTATTAGTGTATTGTTTTGGCTTTATGGTCCACTAACCCTGCTTCCATCAGCATAATTAGTCAGTTAACATAGTGGAGCATTAAGCAGCTAAAGAGCCAGATAAGGAGAGTGCATTTTGGACTTGTCAGGCCACTTCGAACAGAACTGAAACTCAGAACATGAAAGCTGATGCTGCTCCATGTCTGCTGGATGTGCAAATATGTTTCCATCCTCTTTTTGTAATAACAGTTGTTGTGTTTGTAGAGGCATGTACAAAACAAAGCTGTATTTGGATTCCCTTTGTACAAATGTAATCAGTCTCCCTCTGTCTCCTCAGCCCAGTGGTGCGTTCACTGAAGGAGACGGGGAAAGTGAAACCAGAGCTCTTTGAGGAGGTCACCATCTATTTCAGCGACATTGTCGGATTCACCACCCTTTGCCGCTACAGCACCCCCATGGAGGTGGTTGACATGCTCAATGACATCTACAAGAACTTTGACAGCATCCTGGACCACCATGATGTCTACAAGGTACTTCAGTGTTCAGTGTGAACTCAGGAGCTGAAGTTAACGTTAGATTGGTGTATATATATGGCTGATTATGTTATTACTTTGTGTGTTTATCGATATATAGATAATGTTTTATTAATAAAGCAATCCATCCATTATCTCTCAGGTTGAGACAATAGGAGATGCGTACATGGTTGCATCAGGTTTGCCCAAACGCAACGGTGACAGGCATGCAGTGGACATCGCCCTCATGGCCCTGGACATGCTGGCTTTTGTAGGGACGTTTGAGTTGCTGCACCTGCCTGGAATCCCTCTGTGGATCCGTATTGGTGTGCATTCAGGTAACAGAAAATCAAAGCTTTGTCTTATTTAATGCAATCCTTGTTCTTTCCCATAAACCATGTATCATTAGTGCATTTTACAGCATTTTCTGCCACATGGAAATGCAGCACTAACAAGTACTCACATGACCATCATGGCAATGTAATATGAGCCCATAGAAGTAGGTAACATGAGTCAAATGTGTAAATATATATAATAAATAAGTGAACTTAAACAAAAGAGAACATTTAAACAGTTTCCCGAATTATTAATAAAATTAACTTTGCCTCCAAGCAGCTTATACATTTGATTTTGAGTATATTTTTCATTTTATCTCTACTTTAATATATACTGTCTACACACGTCTGTGGGAAAGACTCACACATATGTAGAAATTAAGGAGAGTGTGTTAATAGTAGCAGTTTGTGAAAGTTAAACAGTAGGTGGCAATAACACACTGCTACAATACAAACTACTTACTTACAAGGTAAAAAAATAAAGTCCTAACCAGGGGAAGGCTTGTAACGCTTTTTTTCTGTCATAATGTAAGTGAATGAGCGGCTAAAAAATAAGATAAATCAGACACCACCATTATTTTAGATGTTCTAAATGCAGAATATGGGGAATAGATAATCAAAGAAAAAAATGAAGGTGCAACCAAGAGATACATGGAGAATAAAAATGGCTTGTTTTGTGTGTAGGACCATGTGCAGCAGGAGTAGTGGGGAACAAGATGCCTCGCTATTGTCTTTTTGGAGATACAGTCAACACTGCTTCACGCATGGAGTCCACAGGCCTACGTAAGAGACAACACACACTCGCACACAGTCACAGTATTGAGGCGTAGCCTCTGACTTTAAAGAGTTAAAGAGAGTTGAATCCTATCGTTCTTTCTCATTGTCTTTCCAGCTCTGAGAATTCATACCAGCCAGTCCACCATCAACATCCTGCAGAGGACAGACTGCAAGTTTGAGTATGAAAAAAGAGGAGAGACGTACCTGAAGGTTAGCTTTTTTATCTTTATGCTCATCTACTCAGGCATTCACATCAAATGTAAACTGTACAGATAGTGGTTACTTAAAGCGGTGTTTGTGTTTGTTTGTGTGCTTGGCCCACAGGGTAAAGGCAAAGAAATGACATACTGGTTAACAGGAGTCAATGGGGGACAATTCAACCTGCCAACACCACCAACAGCGTGAGTAAAACACAGTCTCAGCCAGATTTAGGGCACAGATCTACTACTCTGGTCCCCAATTACCAACATTTCTTTACAGCTCTGTTGATCTATAAAACAACAGTGAGCTTGTGTGAGAGTGTTTGTATAATATATTTTAAAAAAGAGAACACATAATTTGTTAGAATATAATGTATCTATTAATTTATCTAAATAATTCTTATGTTACTGTCTCAGGGAGAACTTCCAGCGGCTCCAGCAGGACCTTGCGGAGATGATCGTGTCCACCCTTGAGAAGCGAGGAGATGGGGTCTTCAGAAAGACCCTGTCAACCAAAATCCGTCGGAGGGAGACCAACAGCAGCCTGCAGAGCGACAGCCCGCCAGAGTACTTTCACTTGGCTGTCACTGACAACCCCAGTACGTATCTGTGATTACAGAGGATCTTTGCTTACGATGTCGTCCAAGGAGTAGATGTCATAGTAGTGCGCCTGTACTTGTCTGAATCAACACTGCTGGGTTTCCATGGACAGCTCTGTTCATTCGGAGGGTGGCCTAACAGTTGAGCAGCAGTGGAACAAGCAGGCATGTTAGAAATAGCACTGAAGCTCTCAGTTCTCCTTTTGCCCTTTGAAGCTTTCCTCCCTCAACACCCATCCCTCTGCCACAAAAAATGTTTTAAACTGTTTATAAGTCTAAGTTCTTGTTGAAAGGAAAAATCCACCCACAGATACTGTTATATATCATTTTGTTTTTGTGGTTATTTCTCTGTGGTGTGGGAGTGATATTTTTAGAGAACGTCATTGAAACTATGTTGTACTCTGCATAATTTCTTTTGACCTGTTATTCATGGGAATAAAAAAGGATCACGACCAAACATTAACACTGGCTTAAACAGTATATGAAATGGTCTATCATTTTCAAATAAGGCTCACTTCATGAAAGATTAATTAGTTGCTGTATGCCACTATGTATATTTTGATGCAACCACATGGTGATGCCAAAGTCAGACATCTTCAAATTCTACAAATAATGGCTATAAAATGTACCTCGAAATGTTTTGGCTAGGCTGTTCTTTCAAAATATTTCAAATTAAAATGGCATGGGTTGAAATGACACATGCTTTATTGTATTTTGTAACTTAACCTTTGCCTCCTGTGCTGTGCATAACTCACACGTCACAACAACATGGATTTAAGGGCGAGAATCGTCCTTTGAGATTTATTGAGAAATGGTCAGGAATCCAAGTAATGAGAGATAAAATTGAATATACTCTTCTTGACTTTACTTTGAACAGTTCTCCGTTTTTGTTTAGATGTTGCCTGCATGAAGCTCATTGATTGAGAAAGTTTGACAAAATTATTTACCATGTAAATATAGCCTTTTCTGCTGCAAAGTCAGTGAAAATATATCCAAACAGTACTTTCTACTTTTTCTCTTTCATAGCACAACAATGCTACCTTGTCTACAGAACATCAAAAATATTTCTGTGATGATTTTGGTTTTGTGTTTTATTAAACAATGTTTGAAATATGGCACAAGATTCAGAGCAGTTCTTTGTACAATGTGCACTAAACTAAAGTTACCCATTCTTACATAGTATTAATGTACACCGATTTACACCATAGCACTTGTATTTTTTCAAGCATGCAGAGGGAAAAAAAACAACTGCTGTAGAAATAAACACTTATTTTAAAACCACAAGAACATGGTAGATTAAGAAATATCCAACATTTGGATTACAAAGGCAGATAAAATAGCAGCGTAGCAGAGAAGTATGTAGTAAAAAGGTTTGAAGAACACACAGACAAAGCTTACATAGTTTTAGTTGTAACTAATGCAGTGCCACCCAGCTCTGTGGCAGGAAGTGGGATTCTGTGTTCCCTCATTGTGCTGCATGGAGGTAGCCCTCTACCCCCCTCTGTCCCAGCATGCTTTGTGATGTCCCTGTAAGCGGTGAAGCCCTCCTCCCACTGTGAGACAGTTTGGGCCCCCAGGTGCAAGTGAGGACAGGGTGAAAGGGCCCCTGCAGCTCTCTGCAACATCTCTGCATGACTGTTGCTTTCTGAAGGCAGTGAATGGAGTATGGCAGGTGGCTCTGTTTTCTGAAGAGGTTCCTGTTGTGCCTCTGCATCCTCTGCAACACAAACAACTGAAACGTGAGTGTGAATATTTAAATCCCACTGAGTATTCAAACCATCTCACTCTCAAAACAAATGATGATCCCACTAAGTGCAAACCACATAGGATGGCATGTCGCTGCAGAATACTATGGCAGCCATGCTCGTTAAGAGTACCCCTACACCATCATAGCTCCTCCATACTTCACCGTGGGAACCACAAATGCATATACCATTATGTCACCTTGTCTCTGTCTCACAGAGACATAGTGGTTAGAATGAATTTGACTCATCAAACCAAAGTACAGATGTCCACTGGTCTAATGTCCATTCATCTTCTTCTTGTTGGTCTCCCTTTGAAGGCCCTTCAAGCAGTGTTCTCTGCCTGTCTTTCCTGGGGTAGTTTCATCATAACGTTTGATAATTTTTTGGGTGTTAATCAACGTTGTAGAAAGTAACAAGAATGTAGAATCCACATTGAATGTCCAAACTATACACTATATATGGTTATATATATGCCTATATATGCCTTGAATATAAGTTTAGTACAATTTATTGCATTCATTTAAATTATAACTTTTGAGACTTCTTTAAAAATACAAATGTCATATGCTTTTTAAATGTCAGTTTATATAATCTCTGTATGACTCTGCAGCTACAGTTTAGTTATAGATATTTATTTATCAGAGAATTGCCTTGCAATGGCATATTGTTTTTATGTTGAGTTGCCTAAAAAGTCTTCCAAGACAACAACGATGTGTTTCACAACAGATAAGTGGGCAAAGCTGAATAACTTCACTCTGCTAATCTAGTGTTGTTTTTACATTCCTGGTTGTCTTGTGTCCATTGACAGATAATTTACTCAATGAGGACAAAAGCACACTATTGACACAATTAACCTAGTTTCACCTTTGTCCTGACAGTTCTTTTGTCTTTGTTTAACTGGGTTAAGATGCACAGAAGCTGCATTCTAGAAGATAAAAATTACAGCCATCATCATGTTGGCATATTTATCATTCTAAAGTACAAAAGCTGAAACTTTTCAGCCTGATCTATGGTTTCAGCAACACACGGATCATTCAATGAAGTTGCTTTATATAAAAGCATGGTCACTGACTGTCAGAGCTGTTTTACAAAGTAAATACACACAGACACCAGCAGCTTTCAAATATCGGGCTTTATTGATAGAAGATGATGCCTTCTTGCCACCATGCCACACACACACACACACACACACACACACACACACAGACCACACAACATGTTATACAACTAAGTGCAAGCTATTCTGCAGTTAGTGCATGTCTTTTTGTCAGTTTATGTGTTTTCAAGGTCATGTGGAGGCCTAACTAACGGATGTGTGTTGAAACCAGAATAGCTGGTAATAAGCGGGGTTGACCCATGGGACCTCTGAGAAGAAGAGAACAGAAACTGTGGAGTTTCTACTGTGATGAACGTCACACTTCATCACCTGCCTGCCTACGACCCCACTTCCTCCACACTACTCTCAGTTGCCTGCAATGCATGTCAGATCCCCTGCTTACATGAAGAGAAATGGCCGCCACTGGGTAAATGCTTTAAAAACGACATGTCGTCCTATCATACACCACTGAAGGGACATTTAATCAAAGTCATGGAGGATAAATTAGTATCTCTGGGACTTAAATGATATATTCCTTCACCTGTCACATTATAGGACTATATTCTATTTCAGCAGCTGCTTCTATAAGGAGTTAAACCACAGAATATCCTGTTTGTTTTTGTCCTCACCACTTTTGTGAGAGCAGAAAAACATCAGAAACAGCATTTAAACCATTATGTGTCTCTCAAACTCTCCAGACAAATGACAAAAAAAAATGCTAAAGAAATAATTTGGATCCAGCTGTTAAGGATCCAGAGATATGTTGGCCTTTGTGTGACGTTATCCACAAAGAAATAAACTAAATAAAAGTCTTATTAGCCATCCAATGTCAGCTGGGCTTACCTGGGGCGTTTCTGAGGCTGGTCTTTCGTCTGTATATGACAAACCAGACAACCAGAGCTACGAAGGACCCCACTGTGGCCACCGTCACACAGATCCACAGAGCTGGACTAAGCTCCATCATTGAGTCGGCCTGGGCACTGCGGACCGTGGATTTCAGCTGGACCACAACAGGTGGCTCTGAGGGGGAACATATTGATTAACTACCGTAACGTCTCAATATTATAATATATCCAAAATGATTATATAGGATATGAGCAGAAACTGGGATTTATTAGCATTGATTGGTTCCTAAAAGAGGAACACAGCAATGAGAAACAAGTCAGTCAAATCTGAAAATAGTGTTTTTATTTAAGACGAGCAGAGGTTTTTATTGTGGTTCTGAGGCCTGTGCCTTCCCCTTCAACAGATCACTATATAATGTGTTTTTTTGACTCAGAGTAAAAAGTGGCCATGAGTCACAAGTCAAAGTATCTCCAGAACAAAGACGGGTTCAAAAAGGTTTTAAGACTAAGCCTAAATAGAACATCTCTGCTCAGAAAGCCGACAAAATAAAAGAAAAGAAAAGAATAAAGGAAGAGGGTCAGTGAAACTCACCTGTTGGTGGTTCAGGTTCAGGTCTGGTTTCTGCCCTGTTGATACAGGAGCTTACGAGGTTGTCCCAATATTGGCCAACAGGACATTTCTTCTTGGTCATGGCTGAAGCAAAGTGAGCAATGTGGAGACCTCTTGCTGTTACCCTTCCCTACACTTTGTGTTTGTGACACAAACAGAGAACTGTGAGACACGAAGAAGATGTGTGACAGAATACATGAGTGCCTAACAGACGTTTCAGTTCCTCCATTTCATAGGAAAGGGTGAATCACTACATGTGTCCCTGGGGGCAGAGAGAGAGAGAATGAGAGAGAGAGAGAGAGCTCACTGTGTTTGAAAAACAAAGAGGTCCTGACCTCAGTTTGGATTAAATATTGTATGATTGTTTGTCCATAGTTAATTGGTGAGGATATTGATTTATTAGAAATGAAGCTCAAGCTTAAGTCAGTTAGATTATTCTTCGGCATGCTTGCGTGGTTTCATTTTCCATATCATCCTGCTGTTCACACCATTTAGACATGCTCACTCATTATTTCCTTGCTATCATTTTCTGGGGCACAGCACTGCATTGGTTTCATCTTGCTGTTGCACATTACCTGGACACCTGCTGCAGTTTCTCCGTGTTTAATACATTCATGCTGATGTTAGGCATGCATGCACCTCCACATCACTGCTTAGGCTTTGCAGATTAAACAGCTGCCTCAGCAGGGTCATCAGCTACCGCAACCAGCATCTCAATGGATTTATCTTGCCGCTCTTCAGGGTAGATGGCCCCTCAGTGCCAAAAAAAAAAAAAAAAAACTCTCTTCAGAGACTTAATTATCATTATTATTATTATTGAGAGTTACCAATCAACCTATTAAGTGCATATCTTTGGACTGTGGGAGGTAGCTAGAGTACCCAGAAAGAACCCACATAGACACAGGAAGGACAGCCAAACTCCACACAGAAAGGCCCCGGCTGAGGTTCAAACCAGGAACCTTCTTGCTGTGACAGTGATAACCACTGCAGATTTCGATCATGTTTGTCTGTTTGTTTAGCTCACTAATGAGACCACAGGCTTCTAAAACATCAACATACTAACATCTGTCATACTAAAATCATAGCAGGCATGATCAGGCAGGCAGCTGCAGGGCTCCACAACATCTAAAATGTTCTCTGTAACTTCTTGTTATTGACAGCAGTGAACTTCACCAGAAACTCTTCACTGAGGTAAATGACGACATTTTAAAGCTGCTTTTATATTATTTGAATGTGCAACAAGCGGAGTTATCTCCCCCAACACAAAACACTGATTATCTGGCACCAGTAAAGGTGAAGTCAGAGAGACAAGCCTGCACTGGAACAACTTTAATAAACAATTAACACATGAAATGACGGCATGGTGATAAGAAACAGAGGCTTATACAAAAATACAAACCAGAGATATTCTTATTTTGCACATTATAAGAAATAGATGTACATACTAAATCACAGCATCAGAGAGGATCAACAGCCCTGAGTATTGCACTGATTGTTTCATTTACGACTAAAATCATAGTTGTTGCATGTATGAAAACATTCAAGCAAAAATGGCATGAAAACTGATATAGTGCATTGATTCTGCATTTTATAAAACATATAAAGTTACTCTCAGTGTTCAAGGCACAGGGTATAAAATATACATCTGATTTCTCCTGTATTCCAAAGTAAATCATCCAACAAAACGTGTTAAAAATACTGATTTAAAATCTGATTGTCAGATCATTTGGTGGAAGGACGCTTTCTGTTACACACAGAATTCAAGAAGATTTAAGAAGAAAGCATATGTTGACTGGACGCAATTGTAGACTTTAAGCAGTAGTTAAAATAAAAATAATAATTGTACAGATTGTACCTTTGACCTATTATTACTCTGAAAGCATTAGCCAGAACACACACACACCTCATGGCTCAAAGAGAAGAGGCTGCATCCTGATGAAGGTGAAGTTGTAGTAGTCAGGCAGGCCCTGGTGGCTGATGTTGCTGAATTTATCCCAAATGAATGGTGGGAGTCCGTCCTGCGTTGTTGGCCCGTTCACTGCCTCCGCCTTGAAGTCCCCAGCCATGAGGAAATCTGTTACCTGGACGTAGAACAACACAGGAGCCAGAGAAGATCTGAGCATTTGATTTTCCAACCTAAGTGACATCTATTGCTGTGATGCAAGATCAGTGTGAAGACAGGGCACTACCTTAGTGTCATAGCAACCGGATGGTGAAGGACTCATTTTATTCAGGTCATCACGGCAACAGATGGACTTGCAGGGGTTACCCTTGGAGTATGGATCCTTCTTGTAGTCTGAAAACAAGTAAAAAATGTTACACGAAACACATGGCATTGGCACATATAACACTTAGAGACGCTTGGGGGTGCTACTCTTAAACCACAAATAGCTCAATCACTTCCAGACCAGTGTGTAGGATTTAGTGCCGTCTAGTTGTGTAGTCGTGAAAAAAAGCAGGTTCCAGTTGATTTGGAGACCCAGCTAAATGTGGGTCATATAAACTAACCAAATGAGGCAGAGCAACGCACCATTAAACCTCATGATGTACTTCAAGGAGTCCAGGTCTTTGACATAACCTTGGTCGCGACGAAAGATCTTGGCTCTGGGACAGAGATCATAGGAGAAGTCGTCTCCGTACTCCTCCCACATTTGTCCATAACCACTCAGAGTGTAGATCTTCTGGTGGAAGGGGACGTTGTAGGATGGCCAATAACCTGCGGTAAACAGAGACAGCAGGAGGGAAAAACTCTACAAACGTCCAAATGAAACAAATACTGTAGAAAACAGTTTTGCTGTTACCTCTGCGCAGAGCCTGTGTTTGGTCAGAGTACTCCACCAGCCCCGGGATCTGCTCCACCACAGTCAGAGCGCCATCCTCAACACTGTGATTCAGCTTCACTTTGCTCCTGTCCAACACCATGTACTGGTTGTTGTATGTGCCTACAAGAGTTAAAAGTGGATGATGGTGGAAGAAGAACAGTGTGAATATTAAATATATTAAATATCATGCATGTAAAATGGGACGATTATAAAACACCTAAACTGCATCAGATGCCGGTTGGCCTTCTGTGTCTGTGAACCACCACTGGTAAATGGACAGCATTTTTATAGTCACAGTCGGTCAGACACTCTCTGGAGGAGCCAGGGATTACTAAGTGTTAAGCAAGTCTTGCATGGTGGAGGCTCATTGACCTTGGTGGGTGATGCTTAGGTTGGCAGCAGTGTGAAGTATAGATTAATTTACTACTTCAACATCCAGTTTTATTGATTTACTTTAATGGTCTTGAACTGTCATTGGCCTTTTGATGTATTTATTTATGTTGTTATTACTATGTAATCACTCACCAGAGTTGTACTTTGAGAATGTTTTGGCCCACTCTTCTCCAGTATGTGCCAAACTGTGAGCCAGTCTGACCCTCTGCCATGCCAGCAGGCTGTTGGGGGTTATTATATCAAAAAGGGAGGCATTGAAGACATTATTAGTGGTCTGGGTCATCATCAGCCCACTACCCAAAAGGTAGAAGTCATCCAGAGACACGAGGAAACCTGAAAAGAAATATAAGCGTTTCTGACCATCTTCAAGAACAAGCCACAGTTGTGTTCACAGCTACGTGGAATAACTGACTACAGTTATATACGGAAAAAAATCCTGGGGGCTATATACCAGGGTAGCTGCTGAAGGACAGTTTCCCAGTGGCTGTGTGGGGCTCGCTGATGTGGAAATCCCAGTGTTTGTAGATCCGCATTGTGGCAGCGTACGTGTACCAGCTGGAGTGGGCAAACAGGAGGTTCTCAAACCCGGGCAGCATCTAAGGGAGAAGACAGAAAACGATTGTGGAGTTGAATTTAGCGGTCTATATGGTATTCACGTGTCAGCAGAAATGACTGGTACTATGTCAGTAAGATAAAGAGAACTGGTAGCACTTTGCAATACAGCTCGATTACAGGAATGTGTGACTAAAATGATAGAAAACAATGTAGATCCTTGTACTTGGTGTGACTGTGGCACCAGAATATGGTCATCTTGGATTTCATTCCATAAGGCCTATTTCCCACCCTGCACAATACACATTTTCACAAATACAAGAATGTGTGGGAGCTCTTTGTTTATGTAGTAAATTGAATTACATACACTATGGCATCCATGGGAACACTAAGTCCTGTTTTCCTGGTGCGGGCATTAAAAATGGTCAGAGCAGAGGAATGCGCACTTTTGCAGACTAAATTCTTCACTGACGCAAAGAGAGAGTTTTGTCCTTTTAATAAGCAGAAGAAGAATATTCTCTCATTTTGCCAAAGCACCAGTAACTTTGTTTACAAAGGAAATTCATCCTTCGTTGGTAGTTTGGCATTTCGCTCTTTGAGCACACTTACATAATTCATCTGATTTCAGCTGACTTGCTTTACTGATTTTGAACAATATAGGAGCTTTGAGGACCACCACTTATCTGTTGTAACACTGCCTTCTGTGTTGCTGTGTGTATTCTTTATATAAAGAATAAAAACAGCCTGTCTGGATTATGTTTTGACCTCTGACCTTGATCAGTGCAGAGCAGTGCCCCATTCCTGGAAGTTTGAAGCTTCTGAGCGAATGGTTGGAGGTAGGGACCAAGGCTGGGATCAGATCCAGCAGGTCTCCCACTGCATTCAGGAACTGGACATCGAACAGGGACAGCGGCTATGGGAACCAGAGAGAGATTAGCTACTGGTCAGCAAATTAAAATGAGCAGTACAGCCACCAATTCACAAAACAAATCTCTCAAAAGAACAGATGAGCACAGAAATCATGACTTTTCAGACCAACACTACACTATTCATGCTGCAGTTTAACTTTATGTTTTCTTTTATTAACCTTCTAACAGATGTGAATCGACACTTGGATGTGGATCAATTCACAAAATCAGTTTTCACTGATGGATGTCGTCAGAGAGGAAGTTACAACACATTGCAGCTTATGCTGAGTTCTCCTTGATACGTTTCTTGTTTCATAAATGGTTACTATGTGGCCTAGTTCTGTTTTTGAATGAGGTTAATTGGAGGTTAAAAATGTCGATGTAAGAGTCTGATGAGAGGTGTGCAGCGACAGTAGCCAGCTGAAAAGCCCGCCAACAGATGTGAATCGACACTTGGATGTGGATTAATTCACAAAGTCAGTTTTTTAGTAGTTCAGACTACAGATATCATTTGTGCCGATGCGAACAATGACCTTTGTGATATCAGGTTAATCGCATGGAGGACTTCAAGGGCTTTCTTGGCTATAACATGGACCACCTAGGATATTTGTACCCAAAGTGGATAATAAACTTACCTGAAGAAATATCTGCTTTTGATCTACAAGGCGTACAGTTTCCTGTCCCTTTAAATTTTAGAGTGACAAAATGTGATATGTGATCACAAGTTTGGTTTGTAGTGGATGTTCCTCATTTTAAGTGAGAAGTTGCCAGAGCAACATTTAAAATAGTGCACCAGACAGTTTACTTTATGAAGATTTTCTGAGCCAGGACACTCACACACTTACAGATATTTATACACATTTATACACCCTCATTTAGAACAGTTGCAGTTGTTTCTTTTGCATGTATTTTCCTGTGGATTTAAACATTTTAGATATTTGCATTTTCATTGTTCTAGTGAAATATTCTTCTTCACTGATGCATTTTGCTGTGCGTATACAGGACTCATATGCATGTAAAAAAGCTAAATACCTTTTTCCCCTTTTTTTTGGCCCAGTCTGCAACTCCTGCTTGGAGCCCGTCCACCTGGGCCACAATGAAGCCTGTGTGTTTCCACAGAGGATCAGAGCTCTTGTTCAGTTTCACCTGCTCTCTGGTCCACGTGTCCTGCTTCCTACAAGTACAAGAGTGAATTTGCTTTTTTACGGTCATCATTAGTCATAATTAATAAATAAATCAATAAATCTAAGCCACACTACACTCAAAACTCGGCCTAGTATGAGCTAAAATGAGATATAGAGGATATGAAAGATGGTGACAGTGATGTGTGACTCAGATTGTGTCTGTGACCGCTACTGTAGATTCTAACCTTTAAAAAAGGAAACGAGAGGAGACTCACGCCATGAAATTCTTAATGGGGGCAATGATCTTCGGGTCATGGATCAGCTGTGGAAACATGTTGGTGTAGTGATCCATCATCTGCCTGTGGAGGGAGAGTATGAGTACTAATTAATTTAATCAAAATAACAAAAATACAGCATTTAGAATCAGTATGGAATCATGAGGGGAAGCTGGTGAAGGTCAGAGATGATCCAGGTGTCTTGCTGTGTTTCTCATCTCTCAAAAATCAGACATGTGAGGGACATTAACAGACGTCCTTATGAAAAGATGATATTGAAATAGTGAACATGGCAGCACATCCATGAAACTTACTGTGCTGTGAGGAAACCTTCGAGGTAGCCGGCCAGAAAGAAAGTGATCTCATCAGTTTCAGGGGTCAGTCCATACCCGGCACGAATCTCTAGGGTGCTCCAGCCTGTAGTGGACAGGGTATCATTCAGATACCCGTATGCATCTCCTGCCGTCTCCAGCACCCCCTCTTTCAGCAGGACGGTCTTGTGTTGGGGGTCCCAGTACACTGTGGCTGCTGTCATCTCTGAGAAGACATCAAACAACATTGAGGACATGAACAAAACAATCTTGCACAGATCAATGGTGGCATATACTAAATATGTGACAGTATGTTGGTGTATCCAAACTATGTAATTTGTTTTAGTTTGACATCTACTTAGGTCATAAGATCAGATATCCCATTCACAAGAAATCTCATATCTCACCACTGTATATCTGTATTTGTTCTTACTATATTTTATTGGATTATGTTAAGATGCCTTTATGGATATGAACGAAAATGAAAGATAAAACTAAATCACTTCAGTAGCAGGAGTCCTCCTGAGTTTGGGGATTACCTTACAGTACATAGTACACAGAGTTTATCTCAGCCTCAATCACAGCTGACATAGAGTGTATGTTTAGAAAAGCGATCATACAAAACAGCATGCATGCTCTCAGCAAAACACTATTTGTCACTGAGCAATAAAGCCATATGATCACCACATGAACTCGGTCTACTTACTGTCAGCAGAGGCGAAGGTCGCAGCCACAATAAAACAAAGAAACACACACACCCTCTCTACTAAAAGCATGCTGCGTAAATGCATTTTAAAAAATCTAACTGTAGAGAGGAGACACCGATCGTCCAAGTGTGGTTTAAGCGAAGAGGAAATCAGTTGTCATATGGCGAAGGGAAAGTACGAGGGACTCTAAATGTTGGCGAAGCGGAAGGTTATTGGCTGCGGCCAGGAGGAAACGGGAACAACGTGTGCATGTGCCCAGTGGGAGGGAACAAAGCAGTCCGTATTTATCTTAAAATCAGGTAAGTCTTATTTAACACTTTTCGTTTTAGAGTCACAAAAGGAGGCAAAAGACGGATCACCCCAGATGGGACTCGAACCCACAATCCCTGGCTTAGGAGGCCAGTGCCTTATCCATTAGGCCACTGGGGCTCTGCAGCTCCTCCTGGGCATCAAACTGATATTTATAGAGACGCAAACACACATTTATATCATAGGACATCTGTATTTTTATATATGTATGTATGTTTATATATGTATGTATGTTTATGTATGTATGTATGTTTATGTGTGTATGTTTATTTAGTTTAACGGACACTGCATCTTAATCAGTATCATTGGTAACACCTGTTTACCTGACTATTTCACGTCAAAATGGCTGCTGTGAAAAAGGTCTGTTAATAAATTGAACCTCAGAATAATCTTGTAATTTAATGTATAAAAACACACACACTAACATTTAAAGTTATGTTCTTATAAAATATGTTTTTAACATGTGCATTATTTTATTAATGGTTTTAAAACGTTCATATAGTCAATATAATAATCAGTTAAACAATAATCTAAGCTAAAACGCTACAGGTATCTATCTTATTCATTACATGACATATGTTCAGAATAAGAAAACAAGAATACACGAAGAAAATGTTCTTTAATTCACTCATTGCTGACTGCAGGACAGTGTGATCTGATGTGATGCTGCCCCCAAGTGAATGTTCCCAACAGTAAATCACAGAAAATGCACAAAAATCATCTTCAAACGCGTGAATAATTAGATTCACTATAATATAGAATCAATCTTAAATATATTTGGACAAAAAGAATAAATAAATAAAAAGTGGGAATGACAAGAAAAGGAACGCCAAGTTTTTTTTCCACACCGTCTCCCTTTGTACAAACTTATTTACATGTAGTGTTTTTTTGATTTTCCAGTGTTTCCACACAGTGGTAAAGACAGAAACATTACCAGAGTGCGGCATACATGTTCATTTTCATGGGAGGTGAGCAATGCAAGCGGAGTGGTCCAGGAAAACAAGACGTTTCAACTTGAAGCGTACAGTATGAAAAAGACTTTGGTTGTGAAGATTTTGTGTGGTAAATGCAAGTCCTCCCATGTGTAACAACTAAAAATGTGAATAAAAACAAAAAGGAATGTAACAGAATTATCATTATCTTCATATTTTCTATATTTATCCACTAGTGTGTTTGTTAAGCTGAAGAGAAACTGTCTCTGTAGTGACATTTACCACAAAATAACATTCAGGGAGCTAAATAAATGCAGAATATGGCAAAGAAAACAACAAAATAAAAATGTAAATATCAAGATATAACTTAGCCCACACACATTAAACTTCATAAAGAGTAAAGAAGGCACACCTCATATGCATATAAACCCTACTCTGCATCATTAAAACCCCTCCATAACATTCACATTAAAATAAAGGTTAGTCTCTCTCACAGACGTGTGGAGGACAGTCAGGATGAAGAGACAGTCAGAAGGATTTATGATAAAATAAAAACAAAGCTGTTGATTTTAGAGGATCCCAAGAAGGAGACACAGCATCATAGCAGCAGTTTCAGTAGTTTCTGTGACAGTGTTATCCATTTCAACTGCTGCATCACTGCAAAGATCACTGCGCGGTGAGTGCATTGATTAAATGCAAGTGAAGAACAGTTATGTTTGAGGGGTAGACTTCATCTCCACAACACACACACACACACTCACACACACACACACTCCTATGCGTCATCTATCAGTTTCTCAGCACCGTTCTCTGCTTGTCTGCCTGTGTTGCTTCCTCCTTCCTCTCTTCCTACTCCTCCCTCCTCCTCCTCCTCCTCTTCCTCCTCGTCTCCAGCGTAGGAGGAGAGCGACTGGCTGCTGTAGTTGATCATGGTGCGGGAGAGGTCCACTTCGATGGGGAAGACGTCCGCCTCCTTCAGGACGGCGTAGCACTCGTCATAGTAATGTGACATGCCGGAGACGAAGCGCTGCAGCTGGAACACAATGTCCTGGACTGTATGAAGACGAGACAAGGGGAAAATAATTTTGTATTCTTTGTTTGTGCATTTCTGCCAATACCTCATGTTGTACAATTTGAATTATAAGCATGATAGCTTCTCAAGCTGTGTATATGCTTGGAGTCGGTGACATCGTCCCATTTGTAGAGGATAGAGAGAAACTGATCTGGTGTAATGACAGTGTATCAGCAGTGACAGTTTACATCTGATAGTGTGAATACCTGTAGAAAAAACTACTACAACTACAGACCGTGTTTCTGATCCAGCAGCTCGATCTTCTCCAGAACGTCCTTCCTCATTTTGGCGAAGCGGGCTCGAGCTTCCTGTCGACACCGCAGCACCAAGCGGTACTCGTAGTTCCCGGTGCTGACACGATACAGAGGCTCTCCCATGGCCTGCAGGAGGAATCACGTTATTTACTGCTTTGGATGACATTAGTACAAGAAAAATCTTAAAACCTTAAATCTAATTTATATCCTAATGATTCAATTCTTCATGCTAGAATTCAAATGGAAACTCACAATACTGCTGTATTCTTCATCGTCCATTTCCTTCACCTTCAGGCAGTACGACTGAAAGACACAAAGGATTCAGACTTTATTTCAGATTTTCTTGTGATGGCTGTACGTCGCACTAAAACTAAAAAGGCACAGGGAGCTGTTCGCTCACCAAATATTCAAACTTCACGTCGAGGTACTTGCGGATGGTGAGCTTCGTGTCTGGTATGGCCTTGTGAAGGTACGTGTTCAGATCGTGGAGCATCTGCACAACGAGATATGAGATCAGACAGGAGATCTACACAACGGAGCACAGCAGGGTTGTTGGATTAAAATTTAACCAATCTTGAATCTCTAACTCACAGGTTTGATTGTCTTCAGCAGTTGAATGCCGTATTTCTCAATGCTGCGGTGAGCATCAGCAAACTTCACGAAAGCCTCGCTGGCTGCAGCCTGGGGCTCTCGTACCCCGATGACAGAAAAAACATCCCCAAACGCTGAAATGATAAAAAAAAACAACCCCAGATATATTAAGACAATGAAGCTGAGATAATTTCAGATCTATGAAGATGATCTGTCTTGTGGTTTTCTCTCTTTCTCGTCAACATCAGAGGTAAGAAAAAAAGCGGCAAAGTAATTCGTAATACTTTCAATTGCATGTTTTGACTTTGATCACAGTGGCTCACCTCTGTGAGTCTGAGAGAGCTCAAAGAAAGCTCGGAGAAGCCTCTTTGTGTGCTCCATCAGTCCTACAAGCAAACAGAGGAATCATGAGACACGGGGCTGAACAAACACAGATCAGATTACTGATTCTCAAAACACAGATGATGAATTCTGAGTCATCGCACTGAAGTTTCCTGAAGGAAAAGTTTTGTTACCTTTGTAGAGCTCTGCTGTTTTCTCCAGCTCTTCCAGCCTTTTGACCAGTCCATCTGTAAGGTTAAATAAAGACATGTGAGTAGAGCTTTATATATAAATCAACTAATAAATCATAACGCTCGGGATAATAATCTCACCGTTGCATAGAATAGCTCTACTGAGTCCAAGAGCATCTGCTGTGCCGGAGCTCAGATTCTCCACCAGGCGGTGTTTGACTTTTTTCAGCACTGAAACACACAAAATGTATTTAATGCACACCACAGCACCGAGTACAAGTCGCTGTGATGAAGGAAGAATGATCCACACGCTGCAATACAAACTGTACTACAGTGAGAATGTGTCTAGAGGAGGAGATACCTATATCAAGAGACTTCCCCTGTTTCGGGTCCGCCTGCAATTTGTTGTAGTGGATTGTTGCTTCTCCCTGTGAAAACATAAAGAGACACACCGTTTAAATCAACAGCACAAAAATAAAATATCTGGATATACATTATTTAGACTTTGCTAGGACGCAGATGTCCTCTGCCGTCATTACTGTCTTTCAGAGGCTCAGTTTTAAAGCTAGAAACTGTGTCATCATATGAACCTAAGAAGACCTGAAGGCATCAAGTGGTACCAACATGACGTTGCTATCTTGCCGGAGGCTAAAAAATGCTTTTAATAAGGGAAAAACTAGAGGTCCTTTAACCTCTACCTTCAAGATATCTGAATGAAAATGGGTTCTATGGGTACCTATGAATCTCTTGACAGACATAACCACTTAAGATATGAATATTTCTACATACTGGGGTCCCTAAACAGCATAAATCAGGGATGACGTATGACAAGGACAAGTCAAGGATAATCACAGCCTCATTAAACTGTTTGCATGTACTGCTGACCTGCTCTCTCCCCCTAAAGATCGCCCATCGACTCGTAAAAAAGACAAAAGTGGGTCTGTGGTACGGAGGAGTGGAAGAGATTAAAAGAAAATTCTGTCTTAATTTATTTAACTTTATTAAACTCTAAAAATTAACAATGAAACACAACGTGTTTGTGAACTTTTCCAGCTTCATGGTGCCGAGGGTTAAAGTCACACTGAGTTTTGCACTGACTGAACAACAACAACACAACCTAATCCTTAAAATCCCACAGTGCACCCCGACTTTAATCCATCACACAGGAAGTTGTGGAATTTTTGGGGGCGAACAAAAGGCGACAAAACCAACACAGGCGCTCTGCATCGGTGACGTTATCCCGAAAGCTATGCGCTATTCTCCTGACCTCTTTAGCACAACTGAGCAAGCCAGTGAAGTCCACTGCTGCTGATAAATCTGCAGCCACAGCCGGACACAGAGATGTGAGTAATGATTTATTACTTTTGCGTGTTTCTACACGTGTTAATATGTGTTTGATTTTTTGAAAATTAGTTTACAATCCTGGACATCCTGGTGTTGTTCAGGTCTGTGATTCACTGTGGACTGTGTCATTTCATTGCCAGCGTGTACCTGGACAGCTTGAATCATCTTGGCCACTTCCACTTTAGTCTTTCCCTTCACTGGTTTCCCGTTCACGCCTGTGATTTCATCACCTGCTGCCAGCGTCCCATCCAGAGCGGCCGGGGTGTTATCGAAGACCTGAGACGATACAAACCACATTATAAAAAGGTACTAATAACAGAGTGTGGACGTTTCCCCTCTGACTTAATCAAATGAAGCTTCACTGCTATTGTATCAGGCTGGTAAGGTCACAATTAATAATGGCATGAAGTCAGATGTGTTCTCACGTTTAATTTTGAAACTTGAAACATGATGGAAACGTTCAGTCAGACGGTTTCAATTGATTGTTAAGTGCTGTACCTACCTGGACAATGTAGAGACAAGGACAGTACTGTGCTCCGCCACCAATGCTGATCCCAATAAGGTTATTACCATCTTTCTTCAGACACACAGTACCAGGTACTGTTGGTATTCCCCTGTTGAAGAGAAAACATGATATACTGAGTATAACAATAATAATAAACATAAAGCTCTTAAACTTTACAAACAGTTAGTTTGATAATGAGTGGAGAGTTCATATCAGGAAGGTTTAGTCTAACACACTTATCCATGGTTTTAAGGACTGAGTGATCTCTCAGTCTAACGTGGTTTGATTTTAAGAGTTCCCACACAGTTAATACACCGAAACACACGCTGGATCATAAAAAGGGAAAACACAACTGTAACTCACAGTTTGTCCTCCTCCAATTCATAGTCCATGTCTGTGAACATCGCAGGATAGTGTCACCGCCGTCTCTGTAAAACCTGTGGGAGATTAAGACAGAACTCATTAGGTTGATGTGATGGAGACAGCTCCTCTCTCAGTCTGAGCTCTGTCGATCTGCTGGGAAATACTGTATCCATAGATTTGAATAAACCTTTTTCATAGCAGCCTGTTCAATTCAATTTCATCTATACAGCGCCATATCATAACAAAAGTTATCTCATGACACTTTACATACAGAAAAACTTCCTTTTAAACAGGCAGAAACCTCGGGCAGACCCGAGCTCATTGGGGGAGGATACAGATGCACAGCAGCAGCAACTCATTAACTAAAATACTAATGATGGTCAAACAGAGTCAGGTTGTTACTGTTGCTGCACTAAATGGGATGGATCCTTAATTTAACGTCAGACACTTCATGTGTTCGTGTAAATCAGCTCTGCTGGACAAACAGCTGCTGACAGACTGCTGCTGTTATCCAGTCAGGTGAGTCTAAATGCGACAGTTAACCGAGAGACGTCTACATATGCGTAAAAACAAACTAACAAACTAACTAACGTGCATGTTTCTGTTTGCAATAATAAGTCAAGAGACAGAAAAATGCGCTAACGCTGGCTAACTAGCTGCTAGCTGCAAACATTAGAATACGTAAAAAAAAAACGAGTTACCTTTTAACAGAATAGGCACCAGTTTCTCATACAAATGTCTCGTACTGGGCATAAAAAAACGAAAACAGCTTTTAAAATTCTTCCTTCAGTGAGAATTATTTTAAATACCTGGATCCACTGACAGCTGCTCTGTTTACTTTCTTTGCTCACTTCCGGCAGGGTAGCGGAAGTTGTTGTTGTGAAAAACTAATATCTTTTTCACTGATCACATTTATTTAACTCCACATTCTTCAGTAGGAGTACAACGGATATTTATTAACTTTGTTATCATCTAATATAAACCTTTTTTATGCTGTCTGTGATATATAAATCCAGCAGCATATTAAAAATCAGGAGTCTTCACTGCCCTCTGGCGGCCACAGTGAAGAACAGCAACACATTAAATTTGTCAAGTTAGCGCCAATGTAGACTTGATAGCACACTATAACTTCTGGTGGGTACTTTCAAATTAATAGTGACGAAAGTAAAATTAATAAATTAATATTAAAATGATTAAAATGATTAGTAAAATTAAAGATATATACTAGGCATAAAAAACGAAAACAGCTTTTAAAAAGTCGCTTCTTTTAGTGGGAATTATCTTAAATTTCTTTGTTTACTTTCTTTGGTCACTTCCGGCAGTGTAGCGGAAGTTGTTGTTGTGAAAAACTAATATCTTTTTCACTGATCACATTTATTTAACTCCACATTCTTCAGTAGGAGTACAACGGATATTTATTAACTGTGTTATCATCTTATATAAACCTTTTTTATGCTGTCTGTGATATATAAATCCA
>NC_040022.1:2748294-2786313 GCF_000972845.2 Larimichthys crocea
TCTGATCAGTCAAAACAAATAATGTGCATCCAATGGACGTTCAAATGGCATATTGTCACTGCTCAGACAGCTTTTTAAAAGCGAACATGATGACAAAGCTATCAAAAACAATGTCATAACGCCGTACCTTTGCTTGTTCCTGACCCAGTCACTATGGATGTTTGAGGTGTCCTCTTGGGACATTCAGACAAATAAAAAAAACAGGGAAAGATACCAAAAAAAACTGAAAGACGATGCAAACATTGTGCCATGAAGAAGTATGCCCCATCTGCAAGCGAGACACCCAGGGTGTCATTTCTTTTCTCCGCCTGGGTCATTTATCTCTGTCTAAATCTCAGCTGATGAAAACTTGGAGATCAACGACCGTCACAACACTTCTTCGCACAGAAACTGACCGGTACACAAGTCTCGTCATTGGATGGATGGAGTTGTAGAGATTGCATGGTACTGCCCTTCTGGAAAACCCAATGATTGCTTTCACGGACTGTGTTTGCCTTCTGTAATCTTCATGGTGATCTCGAATGATTGAAAAACAACGTGAATCCTGACTGAAAAAGCTTCAGTTAATGTTGTTTCTTGTAACCAACTCGAACTCGGCGAAAAAGGCGAAATTATTCAAACCTTTACGAATCGTCTGAAGCCTCTCATTATTCTCATTGGCTGATGATGACTGTGGTAAGTTTCAGATGAAAAAGGGAAAATACAAACGGGGCCTGAAAGACAAAGCCAATCAGATTTTTGAGAACGGAAAAAATCATGAGAAAAATTGTGTCTGGCCACATGCATCCTTCAAGCGTGAACCATGGCTGATGTCCCCTGGAATTAAAGTGGATGAAAATGACGCAGGGCCGCAAACGGGAAAATCTGCTGCTATGAAAATAGTAGATTTGTTGCAGTGGATGGTGTTTCAAAGATCAAAGATACATTTTCTTCCGTGTCAGGCAAACTGTGGCAATGAATGGGCAGAATTAAACAAAGAACTGCTGTACACCACCTCAAAGGACACATGAGATTGAGAAATGTGAAAAGCAACAGAACGAAGACAATACGACGAAAGCAACAGAAAGCTTCCTTCATGAAACTGAATGAAATTTGTTCATTGAAGCGCTCTTAGCTTTAGTCGAACAGACAAAGAGTATTTCGTGAAATGGATTCAGATCTTATAGATTGACCCTCTGCACAGGCGATCTCTCTTCAATTCTCCAAAAATATGATAAAAGTGGTCTGAGGTCTTGACTTTGAAGAAGAAGCAGACAAATCTACCATTAGAAAGCAGCAAACTGAGCTTGATCAAACATCAGCAAAACTCAGTCAGCAACGTTTGTTTGGAGCACATCTTAGAGAAATGGGACAAATCTATGAACCACAAATCTCTGCAGGAACAAACAAACACGGCACAGACTGACGGGTAGAGAGATCCAGAGCTGGCTGCAGAGCTATATCTCACAGGAACATCCAATGGAGCTGATGGATGGGTGATTGAGGCTGCCGTTAACATGGATCTCAGTCTCTTAATGAAGTCATGAAGAAACTGGTTGCAAAAGAAAGTTTTTGTTTTGTCAGTTTTTAGTCGTACAAAGCAGTGGAAAATCACAACTATGCGGAATGCATTTGGGTTACATTTGGCAGTGAAGTGCTGGCAGGTGCACCAGGGTGCCTTCATGCACTGATCAGAGTTTTCAGAGGAATCAAGACAAACTCTTTCGTTTGGACTATTTTCTAGTGGTGGACGACAAAAAAAAAAAAAGGACTGCGTGCTCTTGAATTGGCAGGTAACACCAACTTCAGCCATGACAATGAAACTGGCAACATTTGGTTGTTTGGTCCTGGGAACATACATTGATCAACATTTGAGAGAATCCGCTGAAATGCAAGATGTTTCCTGCAGATGTTGTTCAAGGCTTTTCAGGAGGATGAAGAAAGTAAACTTTTCCCAAGTTGTGTGTTTGTCACCAGATGTTACAGATGTTGCACAGCTGCAGAGAAAAACATGGATGGAAAGAGACGCTGCAAGACAAACTTAACGAGATGGCCACGAATAGCTGCAAAAAGGGTTTTTGTGATGCTGAGTGCTTCAGTGAGTGTCATTATTGCATTTGAAGGTGCAAAAAAGATGTGAAATAACGTTGCCCAACTATGGGAGGGAGGTCCAACCTATGGCTCGCGCCCAAATCCAGGTTATACTGAGGAGCATCCACGACTGAAGAACTTCATACTCTCTAAAGCTTCACAGTCAGCTGGGATTACTCCTCTCACAGTTCAAAAGCAAAATCATGATCTGTGGAATTGCCCTGATGATGAAACTTTGTTTTCAAGTTGCAAAACACACTTGAAGTTTGCAAGTGTACAGAAAACTCGTGAGGTCCAGTAATGGGAACTGACTGGCCATGAGGAGCAAGATGTTGTTGACCATTGAAAACCAGCTCAATTCCAAAATTGAAATGGAAGAACTTGAACAAGGTTGTACTCAGTTTATCTTTATGAAGAAATGAGCAAACATATAATGAACTAAAAAATATTGGCAACTTACTTTTTGATACAAAAAGATAAAGAAAAGGTTGGTTCAGTGGAAAGGCGATTTGAAAACAAAATCAAAGAGTTTCACATGAGGAACAAGTGAGAGGATTAAAAGAAAACTTGATGAAGTTATCCAGCAGAGGAGTGCTTGTAAAATTTGTGACAAGAGACAGAGTTTTGAGAACAAGCTGCTGCAAAAGGTAAAGAGCTCGCTCATCAGTTAGAAAAGACAAGGCAAAAGATGAAGAGACTGGAAAAACAATTCAACTCGGTTGGAACAGTCCTGTGTGAGAGAAATAACTGCAATTATAAAGCTATGAGGATATCAACTGGAAGAAGATTCAGTCAACTATCTTCAAGATCTCTAGTTTTTTGAATGGTCTCTTATAGCGAATCCAAAGCCAGGACAGCACAAAAATATTATCAGAGCTTGGTGATTATTCTGTTTATGTAACCTCACAAGCAACAAGAGGCACGGTGACACAAAACCAACAACCCCAAGATGATACAGGGAAAATGAAGAAAAACAACAATACAAAAGGTTGGGGTTTATTTAAAACCTTTTTGGGATATGGTAAACAAGAAAAAAAACATACATCAAGTAATTTGTTTGTCAGGAAGAACAACTTATCAGCTCCCTCATTACAAAGTCCGAACAACAGACATACCATGATCAAAAACAAACCGGTAAGCTACAAGAGGCTATAATTTCCCACTTACTGCGAGAAGTGGCCAAAAATTAAAAGAAAAAAGTGACACGAATTTGAATTACAATTGAAATATGGCCCTGAGAAGGAGTTCAAGGTTGATCTCTTACTGGATGTTTTTTGACAGAGTAGGAGTTGGCTTTTCAGAGTCCCAACAGAAATTCAAAATGAGCAACGATGCTCAACTTATTAGAGAAACAAGAAAATGCATATTCCACATCTTCAGACGTCGCAAAGGAAACTCATCTGCTGTTGTGCTTGGAGAACTGAGCTGTGGAAAACTGAAGAGTTCACTGTTGAGCTGTCTGTAACAAGACTGCAATTGATCTTGCTGGAGAGATGAGGTGCAAATGTCCACCAGCATTCCAGTGGGTAACCGGCTGAACTTGGAGAAACATTTCTGTGAAGTCACTGGCAGAGAAAGAGACCGTGATGTTTTAATCACCATACATCCGACACCCAAAGAAGGCGAGTAGAGACGTTTATCAAAGAGGAAGTAAGAAATGCAATCTTCCACAAACAAAAATAAAGCACAGAAATACTCAAGAAAAATGTTGAAGACATCAAACGACGTGTGAGTCAGCTTTAATTTACTGGCAAACAGAGGGAAAGTCAGAACTCAGAGAGGAACATAGAAGATGTGGGGGAAGAAAGTTTCCAGTTCAACTAAAAGATGTGGCTAACATTTGACACATTTGGTTGTCAAAATTTCAATGACATAAGACAAATTTGACGTTCTTAAAGATGGATAGAGAAAGGCCTTGATGCGTCATGCATGAGATGCCAGCAGCCTCTCATTGATAAGATGGAATGAAGTCAGCTGCAAGCCGAGCAAATCCTCAGATCAGCTGTGTAACTGCTGCGGGGAAACCTGTCAATTCTGTGCAGCTGTTTTACCAACACTGTCAAAATCACCTTCCTGACAAACACAATGTGCTTTTCATCGCCCTCATGGGATTAAAGGATGACCTTAGAAACACAGATGAACTGGTCATCGATTTCTGCACGACATCAGTTGCAAGTGATAAATGTTTCTACCCCGTCATGATTCAGATAAAACTATCCTTTAAAGAGTATCAAAAAGCTGGAAAGGAGTATGCTTCATGGGAGATTACTCCTGATGGGTCTCAGCTGACATACTGGAAATGGTTTGTATGTAAATTCAAACGCAATTGAAAAGCACCATAAATTAAAATTCCATCATAGTGGAGAAATCCCTTGTGAGTGGAAAAACTACAGTAAAAAACGAGAAGCGATAAAGTGCTGGATGAAATGAAATGATCAAATCACAGTGATCCAGAAACAACTGAAGTTATCTCAAAGGAACAAATTCCAAACTGTCTGTAAATGTTCAAAAGAAAAAGGAGATTTTGATTTGATTGACATTATTGTGCAATAAGAACTGAGGATGAAGCCAAAATGTCTGGAAGCACATGTTTATAATTGGATCAATATGTAGGCCTGTTTATTCTATCATAGAGTTGTATCAAACATGAGTAAAGGATTTTCAAAATGGCCTGTGTGTGTAACCACAAATTATGTGTTTTGTAGCCATTAAATGATAAAACAAGTAAGTATCAATCATTTAGGTTATTTAGGTTTTTGTTTGCTTATTTTATTTACAAGATATAGATGCATGGAATTCATATGTGAATATTTCAAGGATGTTTAAATACGTTTTTCAGATATTAGGGCGACATTTTGATTTTGAGGTATTAGTTCACATTTTACCATTTAACTTTATATGAAAATCTCAACAGAAGACATTAGTTATGCAGAGTTTTTTTTTCTCTCCAAAGATGGGCATTATCTTAAGTTTTTAGGTTTCAAAAAGAAAGAATGGTGTAGGATGGGTGATCTTAGATATGTTTTCAGAAGTGTATAAATTCACTCATTTGGTATATGAAAGCCATCATTTTTATGTTTTACTTTTTTTCTTTAATATAGTTGTCATAAAAGGCCTTATAAGGCAACACATGTTTTGCAATTTTTAAAAATGTATATCAATATATCTGTATCTGTTTGTTTTCCTTTTTTAAAGTTTTTCAGTGAATTTATGTAACATATTTTCATAGACAGAGTGAATCATAAGGTCTATGTTCTGAGATTGCATTAATGAACTGTTATTATAAAAATGTTGAACTTTACTTCTATAAGATTTTTTGAGTTCCACAAAAGAAAAAGTTGTGAGAAGTTGACCAGTGTACAATGTGTTTTTGTTTTAGTTTAGCTGTTTCTAAAATCATCTGAAAATCATCTTTAACAAACATTTTCATCTTCATATTTATTTGTATGTTCTCAGAGTTGTATTTCAACAGTTTATATACTTTATCTATAGTTTTGAATGTTTTTATTTTGCCCATATTAGAATTGGTTGTATTGTTGTTAATTAGACTCCTGACAATCAATCAATAATATAGAAATATAAGTGTGAAGAAAAATATGGATATTTTCTTTTAACTTTTTTCTTTTGTTTTGTTTCCTGTGTTAGAATCGTACTGTAGAAGCTGGTGAGTAATATGAGTTTCCATACAAATAATTTCTATTACTGAAAGACAAGGTTCTCTGTCTAATTGAAACCTTTAAGACCCGACATAGACCACAGAGCGTTTTATGACAGATAGTTCTTATTTGAACAAATCTAATATTCCATCCATCATTTTTCTGTAAGCGCTATTCTCATTTGGGTCACGGGGGGCCTGGAGCCAGCCACAGGATAGGCACAACCCTTCAAAGACAACAAAACAAGATCATTTGAAATTCAAACATTTTATATTCTGGGCACAACAGACATTTTTTAAATAAAGATAAATGTTCCAAAGATGAACATTTCTCACATAATACTGACCATTTCCAAAGTCTTGTCTTTAACCAAAGTGACAAACACAGCGTGCGTGTGTGACAGAAGTTGGGTCTCTTAGCAGATTTTGAAGGAAGTCAGTTTGAAGTCCCTGTGATTTTGATGTAGCTGAAGACGTCCATGCCCTCACGGTTGGGAAACTGGACTTCTTGTCCATCAGGAAGCCCACTTCAACAGTCTCCAGTCAGCTTGACACAGCTAAATACAAAGATAGACACAGTAAAACATTTTTATTTTTTAGTAGAAAATCTCAAAGCTTCTCCAACAAAACCCAAACTCTGTGTAGGCAAATATCTTTTGTATTTATGGTGAACTGACACTTGAATGCCTTTCAAAAAGAATTCTAGCTGAGACCATCTTCACTTCCTCCAGTCAGATTCGCTCACCTTGACATCTGTGCCTCTCTGTAAAGGGTTATGTGATTCCCGTTTCTCATCGCCCCAACAACCCAGCGATCTTTGAGTACAAAACAAGACGGTCCATCAGTGTCTCGTGGAAACGAGGGTTAAAGTGCATTGCCACGTGTCTGGATCAGAGCCGGGTCGATTGGAATCTGAGTGGATCAGAGATTCTCCAGTCAGTGTACAGTAGTCTTAATATTTAGATGTTGCACAGCTAAGAACAACACACAGTTAATATAAGGCATATAATCACCATTATACTGCAATATAAAGTGTTTTTTCTCCAAAGTGTTAATTTTCACTGCAGCTAACAGAATGCATCCACATAGATATCAATAATTATTTTATAAGAGGCTAATAAAAATAAATGTGATATGTTTGGATAGCTACCTCTCAGCACATGCAGAACCAACCCTTTACTTTCAGCTGATCTCCAGCTCTCAGAAACCATTCTCAATTCAAGTTGCTGAGAAACGAGCGGTGCAGACAGTTTTCATTAGAAATGAAGGTTACTGTGTATCATAATATAATGTGGCAGACTGGGAACACTTATAGGGTACATATATAACTAAGCAGTTGAACTTACCATGCTCATTTTGGCTACGGGTGTGGGTGAACAGTCCTGGAGCTAATGGAAGATGTAGGAAGAGGGTGACACAGAGAGCCGACTTCTGTCCTGGAAGACAAAAAGTAAGTAGCATGACTGTGAAGTTTAACTTAATTTATAATGTAGCACACAAGTGATTCAATCAAAGGACTTTTAATAGCACAGTGTGGACTATTCATCATCATGTTAATCAAGTAGTCTATTCAATGCAGAGGCACTGCTCTGTTTAATCACTGCTGCTGAAGTCATTTTTTGCAAAGAAGATAACTGGCTCTTTGATCATAGAACAAGTTTTGAGTAAGAGCAGTAGTATCTGTTGTCTAAATTATCTGAAAATCATCTTAAACATTTTCATGTATATTAACAGTAATATAATATTTTATTTATATAGCATATTTATTTGTTCTTCATCAGAGTTTGTATTCAACAGTTTTTACACTTTATCTATAGTTTTGAATGTTTTATTTGCCCATATTAGAATGGTTGTAGTGTTGTTAATTAGACGCCACATATCAATCAATATCTAAAATTAAGTGTGAAAATCAGAAATTAAGATAATTCCCACTAAAGGAAGCAAATTTTAAAAGCTGTTTTCGGTTGTTGTTTTTTTTCATGCCTGTTATATATCACAGTTTTACTATTAATTTTTAATATTTTAATAGTAGTGAAAACTCCTGATTTTTAATACGCGGCGTGATTTATATACAGCATAAAAAAGGTTTATATTAGATGATAACACAGTTAATAAATATCCGTTGTATCCTACTGAAGAATGTGGGAGTTAAATAATGTATCAGTGAAAAAGAGAAGATAGTTTTTCACAACAACAACTTCTGCTACACTGCCGGAAGTGAGCAAAGAAAGTAAACAGAGAAATTAAGATAATTCCCACTGAAGGAAGCGACTTTAAAAGCTGTTTCGGTTTGTTTTTCTGCCTGGTATATATCACTAATTTTACTATTCATTTGAATCATTTTTAATTATTTTTAATTTTAACTATTTTGTCACTATTATTTTTGAAAGTACCCACCGGAAGTGACAGCGTGCTATCAAGTCTACATTGATGCTAACTGACGAATTTAATGTGTGCTGTTCTTCACTGTGGCCGCCAGAGGGCAGTGAAGACTCCTGATTTTTTATTGCTGCATAGCAGACGCTTTTATCCAAAGCGACTTACAGAGGAGGACATAAGCTGAGAAAGGTGTAAAGGAGCACAGAGTAGTTGTTAGTTTTGTTAGGCAGGGAAGCATTCTCGAAACAGAAAGGTTTTTAGAAGTTTTTTAAAGGTCGAAAGGGATGTTGCTGTTCTAGTAGCCGTTGGTAGGTCATTACACCATTTGGGGACGACCACAGAGAAGAGTTTAGAGTGACCTCGCTTTGCGAGAGGCGAGGGTACAACTAGACGGTTTGTATGGGCGGAGCGTAACGCCCTGGTCGGGACGTGAGCCTTTAGTAAGGCGCTAAGATAGGCAGGGGCAGAGCTTTGTGTTTAATTCTGGCAGCTACAGGCAGCCAGTGCAGGTCGCTGAAGAGTGGGTAAAATTAATAAATAAATAAGAAAATGATTAAAAATGATTAGTAAAATTAAAGATATATACTAGGCATAAAAAACGAAAACAGCTTTTAAAAAGTCGCTTCCTTTAGTGGGAATTATCTTAAATTTCTTTGTTTACTTTCTTTGGTCACTTCCGGCAATGTAGCGGAAGTTGTTGTTGTGAAAAACTAATATATTTTTCACTGATCACATTTATTTAACTCCACATTCTTCAGTAGGAGTACAACGGATATTTATTAACTGTGTTATCATCTTATATAAACCTTTTTTATGCTGTCTGTGATATATAAATCCACGCAGCGTATTAAAAATCAGGAGTTTTCACTACTATTAAAATTATTAAAAATTAATAGTAAAACTAGTGATATATAACAGGCATGAAAAAACAACAACAACCGAAAACAGCTTTTAAAATTTGCTTCCTTTAGTGGGAATTATCTTAAATTTCTGGATTTTCACACTTATATTTGTAGATATTGATTGATATGTCAGGAGTCTAATTAACAACACTACAACCAATTCTAATATGGGCAAAATAAAAACATTCAAAACTATAGATAAAGTGTAAAACTGTTGAATATACAACTCTGATGAAAGAAACAAATAAAATATGCTATATAAATAAATTATATATATAATATACATGAAAATGTTAAAGATGATTTTCAGATGATTTACACAGATACTATTGCTCTTACTCAAAACTTGTTCTATGATCTAGTTCATCTTATTTGCAAAATGACTTCAGCAGCAGTGATTAAACAGAGCAGTGCCTCTGCATTGAATAGACTACTTGATTAACATGATGATGAATAGTCCACACTGTGACTATTAAAAGTCCTTTGACTGAATCACTTGTGTGCTACATCATAAATTAAGTTAAACTTCACAGTCATGCTACTTACTTTTTGTCTTCCAGGACAGAAGTCGGCTCTCTGTGTCACCCTCTTCCTACATCTTCCATTAGCTCCAGGACTGTTCACCAACACCAGTAGCCAAAATGAGCATGGTAAGTTCAACTGCTTAGTTATATTTGTACCCTATAAGTGTTCCCAAGTCTGCCACATTATATTATGATACACAGTAACCTTCATTTCTAATGAAACTGTCTGCACCGCTCTGTTTCTCAGCAACTTGAATTGAAGAATGTGTTTCTGAGAGCTGGAGATCAGCTGAAAGTAAAAGGGTTGGTTCTGCATGATGCTGAGAGGTAAGCTATCCAAACATATCACATTTATTTTATATTAGCCTCCTAATAAAATAATATATTGATATCTATGTGGATGCATTCTGTTAGCTGCTGCAGTGAAACATTAAAACATTTGGAGAAAAAACACTTTTATATGCAGTATAATGGTGATTATATGCCTTACATTGAACTGTGTGTTGTTCTAAGCTGTGCCACCATCTAAATATTAAGACTACTGTACACTGACTGAGAATCTCTGGTCCACTCAGATTCCAGATCGACCTCGGCTGTGATCCAGACAATGTGGCAATGCACTTTAACCCTCGTTTCCACGATGACACTGACGGAACCGTTCTTGTTTGTAACTCAAAGATCGCTGGTTGTTGGGGCGATGAGAAACGGGAATCACATAACCCTTTACAGAGAGGCACAGATGTCAAGGTGAGCGAATCTGACTGGAGGAAGTGAGGATGGTTCAGCTAGAATTCTTTTTGAAAGGCATCAAGTGTCAGTTCACCCAAAATATAAAGAGCTTTTTAGCCATACACAGAGTTTGGGTTTTGTTTGGAGAAGCTTTGAGATTTTCTACTAAAAAATAAAAATGTTTTACTGTGTCTATCTTTTGTATTCAGCTTGTGTTCAAGCTGACTGGAGACATGTTTGAAGTGGAGCTTCCTGATGGACAAGAAGTCCAGTTTCCCAACCGTGAGGGCATGGACGTCTTCAGCTACATCAGAATCACAGGAGACTTCAAACTGACTTCCTTCAAAATCTGCTAAGAGACACAACTTCTGTCACACACACATGCTGTGTTTGTCACTTTGGTTAAAGACAAGACTTTGAGAAATGGTCAGTTATTGTGAGAAATGTTCATCTTTAAGAGATGTAGATCTTCAGCACATTGGGAATGTATCTTTATTTAAAAAATGTCCTGTTGTGCACAAGAATATAAAATGTTTGAATCCAAATGATCTTGTTTTGTTGTCTTTGAAGGGTTGTAGCCTAATCCTGCTGGCTCCAGGCCCCCGTGACCCAAATGAGAATAAGCGGTTACAGAAAATGGATGGAAGGAATATTAGATTTGTTCAAATTACAACTATCTGTCAT
The DNA here is from genome assembly GCF_000972845.2 of Larimichthys crocea. Lineage (NCBI taxonomy): Eukaryota > Metazoa > Chordata > Actinopteri > Sciaenidae > Larimichthys > Larimichthys crocea. The sequence continues at coordinate 2,759,238 of NC_040022.1, forward strand.
AAAAGCTCTGTGATCTATGTCAGGTCTTAAAGGTTTAAATTGAGACAGAGAAACCTGGTCTTTCAGTAATTATGAAGAATTTATTTTTATGATAACTCATTATTACTCAACAGACTTCTACAGAAAGATTCTAAACAAGAACAACAAAACAAAAGAAAAAAGTAAAAGAAAATATCAATATTTTTCTTCACACTTATATTTCTAGATATTGATTGATATGTCAGGAGTCTAAATAACAACAATACAACCAATTCTAATATGGGCAAAATAAAAACATTCAAAACTATAGATAGTGTAAAACTGTTGAATATACAACTCTGATGAAACATACAAATAAAATATGAAGATGAAAATGTTTGTTAAAGATGATTTTCAGATGATTTAGACAACAGATACAACAAAAACAAAAACACATGTCCACTTCTCACAACTTTTTCTTTTTGTGGAACTCAAAAAATCTTATAGAAGTAAAAGTTTCATACATTTTTATAATAAACATTTCAATAATGCAATCTCAGAACATGATTCACCCAGTCTATGAATTATGTTACATAAATTCACTGAAAAACTTAAGATACAGACATATTGATATACATTTTTAAAATTGCAAAACATGTGTTGCCTGTTATAAGGCCTTTTAATGACAACTATATCAAAGAAAAAAAGTAAAAATAAAAATAATGGCTTCCATATACCAAATGAGTTGAATTATATACACTTCTGACAACATATCTAAGATCACCATCCTACACCATTCTTTCACTTTGAAACCTAAAACTTAAGAAAATGCCCATCTATGGAAGAAACCATATACTCTACATAACTAATGTCTATCTGTTGAGATTTTCATATAAATGTAAAATGGTAAAATGTGAAATAATACCTCAAAATCAAAATGTGCCCATAATATCTGAAAACTTATTTAAACATCCATCCAAATATTCACATATGAATTCCATTAATCTTCATCTTGTAAAATAAAATAAGCAAACAAAAACCTAAATAACCTAAATGATTTGATACTTAAGATTCATGTTTTATCATTTAATGGCTACAAAACACAGAACTTGTGATTACACACAGGCCATTTTGAAAAATCCTTACTACTCAATGTTGTACTACAACACAATGATAGAATTAAAACAGGCCTACATATTGATCCAATAATAAACATGGGCTTCCAGACATTTTGGCTTCATCCTCAGTTCTTATTGCACAATTAATGTCAATCAAATCAAAATCTCCTTTTTCTTTTGAACATTTACAGACAGTTTGGAATTCTGTTACTGTGATAAAGTTCAGTTGTTTCTGGATCACTGTGATTTGATCATTTCATCCAGACTTTTAATTCTGGATCACTGTGATTTGATCATTTCATCCAGACTTTTAATCGCTTCTCGTTTACTGTAGTTTTTCCACTCACAAGGGATTTCTCCACTATGATGGAATTTTAATTTATGGTGCTCTTCAATCTGCGTTTGAAATTTACATACAAACCATTTCCAGTATGTCAGCTGAGACCCATCAGGAGTAATCTCCCATGAAGCATACTCCTTTCCAGCTTTTTGATACTCTTTATAAGGATATGTCTTATCTGAATCATGACGGGGGTAGAAACGTTTATCACTTGCAACTGATGTCGTGCAGAAATCGATGACCAGTTCATCTGTGTTTCTAAAGTGCCATCCTTTAATCCCATGAGGGCGATGAAAAGGCACATTGTGTTTGTCAGGAAGGTGATCTTTGACAGTGTTGGTACAAACAGCTGCACAGAATGGACAGGTTTCCCAGCAGCAGTTACACAGCTGATCGATGAGGATTTGATCCGGCTGCAGCCTGAATTCATTCATCTTATCCAATGAGAGGCTGCTGATCTCATGCATGACGCATTCAAGGCCTTTCTCTATCTCTTCTTTAAGAAAGTCAAATTTGTCTATGTCATTGAAATTTTGACAACAAATGGTGTCAAATGTCAGCACATCTTTTAGTGAACTGGAAAATTTCTTCACCCACATTTCTATGTTTCCTCTCTGAGTTCTGACTTCCTCTGTTGCAGTAAATAAAGCTTGACTCACAAGTCGTTTGATGTCTTCAACATTTTTCTTGAGTATTTTCTGTGCTTTATTTTTGTTCTGTGTGAAGATGTATTTCTTTACTTCCTCTTTGATAAAAGTCTCTACTTGCTGTCTTGGGCGTTGGATGTAGGTGATAAAACCATCAAGGTCCTCTTTCTCTGCCAGTGACTTCAAGACATGTTTCTCCAAGTTCAGCCGGTTACCACTGAATGCTGGACATCTGCACCTCATCTCTCCAGCAAGATCAATGGCAGTCTTGTTACAGACAGCCTCAACAGTGGAACTCTTCAGTTTCTCACAGATCAGTTCTCCAAGCACAACAGCAGATGAGTTTCCTTTGCAGAAGCTTCTGAAAATGTTGTAATATTGCATTTTCTTGTTCTCTAAATAAGTGTGAGCATCGTTGCTCATTTTGAATTTCTTGTGGGACTCTGAAAGCCAACTCCCTACTTTGTCAAAAACATACAGTAAGAGATCAACTGTGAACTCCTTCTTCAGTGCATATTTCAATTGTAATTCAAATTCTGTCACTTTTTCTTTTACATTTTTGGCCACTTCTCGCAAGTAAGTTGAATTATAGCCTCTTGTAGCTACAGGTTTGTTTTTGATCATGGCTATGGTCTGTTGTTCGACTTTGTTAATGAGGGAGCTGATAAGTTGTTGTTCTTCATGACATAACAAATTACTTGATGTATGTTTTTTATTTTCTTGTTTTGGCCCATATCCCCAAAAGGTTTTAACATAACCCCAAACCTTTTTTATTGTTGTGTTCTCATTTTCCCTGTTATCATCTTGGGGTTGTTGGTTTGTGTCACCGTGCTCTTTGTGCTTTGTGAGGGTTACATAAACAGAATAATCACCAAGCTCTGATATATTTTTGTAGCTGTCCCTGGCTTTGGATTCAGCTATAAGAGACCATTCAAAACCAAGATCTTGAAGGATAGTTGACTGATCTTCTTCCAAGTTGATATCCTCAATAGGCTTTATAATTGCAGTTATTTCTCTAACACAGACTGTCCAGACAGAGTTGAATTGTTTTTCCAGTTCCTCTTCATCTTTTGCCTTGTCTTTTAACTGATGAGCGAGCTCTTTACTCTTTTGCAGCAGCTTGTTCTCAAACTCTGTCTTCTTGTCATCAAACTTTTTACAAGCACTCCTCTGCTGGATAACTTCATCCAGTTTTCTTTTAACTCCTCTCACTTGTTCCTCATGAAACTCTTTGATTTTGTTTTCAAATCGGCCTTTCCACTGGACCAACATTTCTTTATCTCTTTTGTCATCAAAGTAAATTGTCATATCATTTTTAATTTCTTCATATGTTTTGCTCATTTCTTCATAAAGATAATTGGGCTCAACCTTGTCAAGTCCATTTTCAATTTCGGTATGAAGCTGGTTTTCAATGGTCAACATGTTGCTCCTCAGGGCCCAGGTCCAGTTCCCATACTGGACCTCAAGTTTTCTGTACACTGCAACTTCAAGTGTGTTTTTGAAACTGAAAACAAAGTTTTCATTCAACAGGGCATTCCACAGATCATGAATTTTGCTTTTGAACTGTGAGAGAGTAATCCCAGCTGACTGTGAAGCTTTAGAGAGGATGAAGTTCTTCAGCTCGTGGATGCTCTCAGTATAACCTGGATTTGGTGGAGCCATAGGTGGACTTCCCTCCCATAGTTGGGCAAAGTATTTCACATCTTTTTGCACATCAAATGCAATGACATCACTGAAGCACTCAGCATCACAAACCTCTTCTTTTGCAGCTAATCGGGCCATCTCGTCCAGTTTGTCTTGCAGGCGTCTCTTTCCATCCATGTTTTTCTCTGCAGCTGCAACATCTGTAACATTCTGGTGAACAAACACACAACTTGGAGAAAGTTTGACTTTCTTCATCCTCATGAAAGCCTGAACAACAATCTGCAGAACATCTTGCATGTCAGCTGGATTCTCTCCAAAAATGTTGATCAAAGTCATGTTTCCCAGACCAACAACAAATGTTGCCAGTTCATTGTCATGGTGAAGATTGGTGTTACCTGCCAACTCAAGAGCACGCAGTCCTTCAGTGTCCACCACTAGAACATAGTCAAACTGAAAGTTTGTCTTGATCTCCTCTGACACTCTGATCAGTTGCATGAAGGCACCCTTGGTGCACCTGCCAGCACTCACTGCAAACTGTAACCCAAACATGGCATTCAGCATAGTTGATTTTCCACTGCTTTGTACGCCTAAAACTGACAAAACAAAAACTTTCTTGTCACCCAGTTTCTTCATGACTTCATCTAAGAGACTAGAGATCCATGTTAAAGGCACATGACCTGCATCACCATCCATCAGCTCCATCGGATGTCCTGAGATCATCAGCTCTGCAGCCAGCTCTGGATATCTAACCCAGTCAGTCTGTGCCGTGTTTGTTTGTTCCTGCAGAGATTTGTGGGCTTCATAGATTTGTCCCATTTCTCTAAAGATGTGCTCCAAACCAAACGTTGCTGACTGTAGTTTTGCTGATATTTGATCAAGCTCAGTTTGCTTGCTTTCTAACTGGTCAGATTTGTCATGCTTCTTCTTCAAAGTCAAGACCTCAGACCACGTTTTATCATATTTTTGGAGAATTGAAGAGAGATCGCCTGTGCAGAGGGCATCTATTAAGATCTGAATCCATTTCACGAAATACTCTTTGTCTGTTGACTTTAAAGATAAGAGGCTTTCAATGAACAATTTCATCAGTTCACTGGAGGAAGCTTCCTGTTGATTTTGTCGTATTGTCTTTAGTTTCTGTTGCTTTTCACATTTCTCCATCTCAATGTCACCTTTGAGGTGATACAGTTCTTTGTTTATTCTGCTCCATTCATGCCACAGTTTGCCTTGACACGGAAGAAATGTATCTTTGATCTTTGAAACATCCATCCCCTGAAACAAATCTACTATTTTCATAGAAGCAGATTTTCCAGTTTGGCAGGCTGTGTCATTTTCATCCACTTTGATTCCAGAGACATCAGCCATGGTTTCAAGCTTGAAGGAGTCATGTGGTCCAGACAAAATGTTTCTCATGATTCTTTTCAGTTCTTCAGAAACATCTGATTGGCTTTTGTCTTTCAGGCCCAGTTTGTATTTTTGTTCTTTAATCTGAGCTGTACCACAGTCATCATCAGCAAGGAGAATAATGAGAGGCTTCTTAGACTCAAAAAGGTTTGAGATAACTGTAATACTTTCATGGCCTTCTTCCAGAGTTGGTACAAGAACAACATTAACTGAAGATTTTTCAGTCAGGATGTCACGTTGTTTTTCAATCAACAGAGCATCACCATGAAGATTACAGAAGGCAACACAGTCAGTGAAAGCATCATTGGGTTTTCCAGAAGGGCAGTACCAGGCAATCTCTACAACTCCATCCATCAAATGACGAGACTTGGTGCTACCTGAGCAGTTCCTGTGGAAGAAGGTGTTGTGACGGTCGTTGATCAAAGTGTTCATCAGCTGAGATTTAGACAGAGATAATGAACCCAGGCGGAGAAATGACACCATGGGTGTCTCAGCTTTGCAGATGGGCATACTCTTCATGGTAACAATGTTTGAATCATCTTCATTTTGAGTTATCTTCCATGTTTTTTTTATTTGTCTGAATGTCCACAGAGGACACTCAACATCCATAGTGACTGGGCCAGGAACAAGCAAAGGTAAGGCGTACTGACATTGTGATAGCTTTGTAATCATGTTCTGCTTTAAAAAGCTGTCTGAGCAGTGAAATACTGCCATTTGAACGTCCATTGGATGCACGTGAGTCTGTTTTGACTGATCAGATTCTACACTGGTGCTATATAGAGCGTCTAAGTCACTGTCATCTGTCTCAACATTGTCAAACACTGGAACAGGATTTGACAGGCTCACCTCAGGACTGTCTTGTCTTACAGGAATATATCTGGCTCTGTAGTCTAACATCATCAACCTCTGAAGAAAAGTATGAGCTAGATCTTTCTCACATGTGTCATCCTCCAGTTTCAGAGGTGGACCAATTTTAAGAAAGTCTGCTGGTGTGAACTTCTGTTGACGTTTGTCTTGAAGGTGAAGTCTACCAAACAGTTTTTCAGTTTCTCTTTGATGTTGTTTCTTCTTGTTGATCTCTTCAGAAATCTGCACTGACTGCTGTAAATAAGTAAATGAAAATGTACTGCATGTAGAACATTATAACATCATACAGTGAGATATAAAGTAAATAGTCTTGAAGATCCTGTAAATCAAAATAGTTTCTTACCGTATCCTTGTCTTCTCCCACATCCATATCTAAAGTAAGTGAAGTAGGATAATATAAAACTTTATTATGAAAAGGGCCAGAGCAATGTGCTATTGAACCAATATATGTTTTTCATTAATTATGTCCACTGTAAGTGTAATGTTATGAGCATAATAAGTTCTTGTTGACAGTTAAATATTATTATTATTGTTATTCTACAATTCAGTTCTTCCTTAATATGTTACCTTTCTCTTTAGTTGTAGATTGTTCAGGCTTGATTTCAGATTTTCCTTCCATTGTCGTGTTGTCATCATTCTTCTCTGAGTGTTCAGGTTCATTTAATGTATCACACTAAGAAAACAAATGATTCATTTAACATTGATTAAAAACTATAGACCCACAACACACAGTGGTACACCAATTCAGAGCACAATTATTGGCTCCAGTCATTATATTAAGGATTTTTTTATACCCAGTTAATAATGTAATAACTCATTGCATTAGGCATAAAAGTTATTATGATATTAGTTCAGAATTGTTGTTACATTAAGAATGGAAAAATTGTTATTGGCAGTTATTGCATTAACGGTTGCTACATCGGTTAACGGTTGCCAATCTTTTGTTCAATGTACAGTTGTGACATACGTAAGATGTATAATGTGTACTAGGTAATTATGTACAATAGAAAAAAATAAATCTCACCTTTGCCTCTGTTTCAGCTGCACTGTCCTCCGGTTCATCTACTGCAGAGTAATGTAACAACAAGATGATTTCAGGATCAAACATGCAAGAATTTTGTTCTTGTCCAGGTGAAGATTTATTAGCAAAACTGACGTGTATTTAAAACTCTAATAAGATGCATCTCCTGTACAATATCTACTTAGGAGTGAAGTTCCAGTTGTATCTGTTTTGTGCCCTAAAACTATCTGGGTCTCAGAAACTGTAACAGCTCAGCAGAATGTCAGAATATGCAAATGTGTGTGTATGGGTGAACGTAATAGCACTGTGAATGTTTGGATAGGAGGCGCTATATTATTCCTGATGAGCAGCTGACACCTTGCATTGCAGCCTCCGCCCTCAGTGTATGAATGTGTGTGAATGAGTGAGCCAGCTACAACTCTGGCACAATACTGGCTTTGTTCTCCATCAACATTCTCCTGGTCCCTGGGTCTGAAAACCTCCTCTTCCCAGTGGCCCAAAACACCTGGAGTACAAACACTGACACTCCTCTGGGGCTCTAAGCTCACTGTTCAGACAGCCTAGCTAATGAACTGAGCTAACATTGGCTAACAGCAGCTGTAGTTCACAGCAGTTTACTTTACTGTGAGGTTAGGTTGATTTCAACTGCAGTCGTCTCCATCTCGTCTGCTGCTGGGCAATAATAAAAGTACATTGCACGGTTGAATTAAGTCATCATCCTATGTTCATTATATTTACTAATTTTTAGGTGATTTTATTAGAGTTCAAAGGGAAACGATATCACCCCTTCAGACCAGCTTCTAAATTCTCCACTATGTTCACCAGCCGCTATCACGGCTTCTCACTGTCTGCTGAGCACATAGTGTATAGTTTACAGTGTACAATGGGTTTTTAAAGCTTTTTAGCTGAAAACAGCTGCTGTGACCAACAACAAGCGTGTAGCAGCCACTATCCTTTAAAAAAGGCCACTAAGAGGCTGAGGAGTCTCGTACTGTGGTGTCAAAGTCCAAAGACAAAATACACAGTCACGTCGGGTAAGACTTATGTTTATCAACTAAAGAGTAACAGCAAACTTAAATTGGTATAATGTGACAGACTGAAGGAGATGAAACTTTATAATGTGATGTACCAAATAATAATTCAAAAGAGGAGATAAGCAATGAGATGGTCAACAGAAAATATTGACAATTCTCATTGAGACTATGTCATCCTCTCAAAACCAAAATAGAAATTTACAGACAAGACATCTAAGCAATGAGCTCTTTGCAGGTTTATTACTATTGCAGCAGATTTGATCTGTCCACATTATCTTATAAGCAGTCAACTGTGAATACCAACATTAAAATCTCACCTGTTTGATTTTGCTGAAACTCTGAGGTATCGACCAATTCTTCTTCATTGGATTCATCATCCAGATGTTCTTCCTGCTCTTTATTTTCATCACAAGTCAGTCCACTGTAGCAGTGTGGATCATTTTCAGAGACCATGACATCTATTTTTTCAAACAGAGCTATTATCTCTGTTTCATCCATCATACTTCTTGTACATGTGTGGTATCTTTTTTCATCAAAACTGCTGTTGGCTTTCAGGTCTGTCAATGCACTTTCACATTTTTCATCTGACTCATGAGTCACAACTGTCATTAAATAGGAAAGTGATCCTTTCCCAAAAGCTTGTTCTAACCACTGCAGTCCTGAACTGTAATGGCTGTTATGCAGACCATTTGTTAACAGTAAGAGAAAGGCGTGAATTCCCTTATTTAATGGGAATGTGTCAGTGTCAATGTTTTGTAGACCAAGCATGTTAATGACAGAGATGTGCCGACCACATAAATCATACAGTTTAGATGAAACCTGTCCCACATTTGCTTGTTTTTCATGGTCAAGTAAAATATTTTTTGATCCAATCTCAATGGACTTTGTGTCACCAATTAACACAAGTGTGAGTTCAGGAATCACTGAAACAAAATACATGGAGAATAATATCAATAAGACACACCACAGTTAAAGTGAAGTAGAGTTGTCTACATTGTATTATGTTACATTAAATATAACAAATTAAATCTGAAAATTCTTCTTTACCGTCTGTTGAAGAGTCTTTCAGTGTTTCACTCTCCTCTGCTGACTCTTCACTACTTTCACTGCTGCTTTTGTTGACCTCCATGACTCCTGTTGAAGTGTTGGTTTTAGTTAGATGGATTCTCCTTTTTGACAGCTTTTGAAACTTAATTGAAATATAATATATACAATTACAGTTAAATTCTTAACTTGTTAAAATGTTACCTTTCTCATTGGTCACAGAAGGTGCTACAGACTTGATTTCAGACTCTCTTCCTGCTGATGTGCTTTTATCATTGTTGTCCACAGATTCAGCCTCACCAGGTTCATTCACTGGATCACACTAAGAAAACACGTGATTTTAGACCAACTGAGATTAAAATAGTCTGTTTTAGAGGTGTCTGGGCCAGGAAACATCAAGATAAACTCACAAAATGAGGATCAACAAACACAGTGACACACCAATTAACTAAATAATATCACATAAAATGAGAGTAAGGTGAATTAATATACGCTCAGCAAATGCAAATACAATCGTAATTAAAGCTGCAAGCAGCGATGGTCGGGCCCTCGCATATGTGCGCATGTCGAAATGTGCGCATGTCGAAATGTGTGCATGTCGAAATGTGTGCATGTCGAAATGTGCGCATGTGGAAATGTGCATCGAGCGCCACGGCCACACAGTTTCCCCAAAATGCATCATTTTGATAACTTCCTGTTCATTGTAGCCCATTGCTCCAAGAGACCTTTGTAAGTCTTGTCATGTTCTACAATTCGGCTGAGTTTCATAATTCTGTGTTTCTGTGTTTCATAAAACTGTGGCGGGGCTGTTCCAAAGAAAAATTCCAGGGGGTGCTATAGAGCGCTTTTGCCCCGCCTGCTCGTTAATTATGCAGCAGAATTGTGCATAGTATTGGTCTTAACAACCACAAGAAGTTTCAGACAGCTCTAACAAAGTATATGATAGCCCCACACTTTTGCCGGAAAATCAGCCAAAAGGTCAATAGAGTCTCATTTTTTCCCAGAAGAAATCGGCTTAAATATCTCGCTTCCTGTTCATTTTAGCCCATTGGTCCAAGAGACTTTTTTGTAGGTCTTGCCATGTTCTACAATTCAGCTGGGTTTCGTGACTCTGTGTGCAAAACTGTGGCGGGGCTGTTCCAAAGAAAAATTCCAGGGGGCGCTATAGAGTGCTTTTGCCCCGCCCCCTCATTAATTATGCAGCAGAATTGTGCATACCATTGGTCTTAACAACCACATAAAGTTTCAGACAGCTCTGAGCTATCTATGATCCCCTTTTGCCTCACCTCCTTTTGTTAAAAACTGTCAGAACTTTCATTTAATAAAATACTTTTGTTTATTAACCTTTAAAATCTGGTTTTATGTTACTTCTTTTCATACCCCTTATGGTCGTAACAATAAAATAAACTGTTTTAAACTCAGATTATAATGTCAAGCCATCTTGCTGTGAGAAAACAGTGTTACTAATAAACAATTGTGAAATGTTGTTCAGTGAGTTTGAAAGTGAAAGTAGAAATGATAATGACGCACTTTCTAAAAAAATATAACCTTCTTATAACTTCTTCCTCTTGATTTCTACACTGTTAGTTGTGTCTATATTTAGAATGTGTGACACAGGTTTTAAAATAAAAGAGAAATATTAAAAATGTGCACAACACTGCAGTGAATGACAGAGTGACAGTGTGATCCTAATCTGGTTTTGAGAAGAAAAGAACGAAGAGCAAAGAAGTAAAACAGACTGTGACATTAAGTGTACTGGATTACTATAAGAGCATGTGTGCACTGCACTGTAAGCAAACAAACTGAATAAAACCTTTTTCACACATGTTTACATGTATGTCAAATACATTTAGATTTAGATTAATATTTAACATTTAGATTTATATTTAACATTTAGATTTTACATTTACATTTAACATTTAGATTTAGCATTTAGATTTTACATTTAACATTTGGATTTAAATATTTAAAATATCTCTAAGTTCACAAATATTGTTCTAAATGTGCAAAAAAGTGACTCTCAAAAATTCAAAACAGTTTTTAAACATTGTTTGAAGCTAAATGTGACAAAATGTTGCTGTTATTTTCAGCGCGAGCCACTTAACAAACGGCACCCCATAGAAAATTGGCTGTAAATTTACAGCAATTGCTTCCTGTATCATCCATTCTGGTATTATCGTCGACAGAACTGCTCATTTCTATTTCCTGTATTTTTAGTTGTTCTGCTATTCCCTCACTGACCCACCCAAAGCTTGATTTTTGTTCTTTCCCCTTTTCCCAACACATCTCCAAAATTCTCTTTGTTGGATGGTCTTCTCACGGAGAGTTTACACAGTTTCATTGTTATTTATTGTCGGAGAATATCTAAGGCGTTGCCATTTCCTTCCTCTTCCTCACGTGACTCCCCCTGCTTTTATCATTCTTGTCTGCATATTCAGCCTCACCAGGTTTATTCACTGGATCACACCAAGATTAATATTGTCTATTTTAGAGGTGTCCTGGCCAAGAAACAACAAGATAAACTCACCAAATGAGGAACAACAAACACAGTGGGGCACCAATTTATCTAAATAATATCACATTAAATGAGAGCAAGGTGAATTAATACACACTCACCAAATGCAAATACAATCAGAATAAAATAAAAATAAAATAAACTGTTTTTAACTCAGATTATAATGTCAAGCCATCATGCTGTGAGAAAACAGTGTTACTAATGAACCATTGTGAAATGCTGCTGCAGTGAGTTTGAAAGTGAAAGTAGAAATGATAATGACGCACTTTGTTCAGATGATGAGATCTAATAAATTATAACCTTCTTATAACTTCTCTCTCTTGGATTTCTACACTGTTAGCTGTGTGTATATTTAGAATGTGTGACACAGGTTTTAAAATAAAAGAGAAATATTAAAAATGTGCACAACACTGCAGTGAATGACAGAGTGACAGTGTGATCCCAATCTGGTTTTGAGAAGAAAAGAACGAAGAGCAAAGAAGTAAAACAGACTGTGACATTAAGTGTACTGGATTACTATAAGAGCATGTGTGCACTGCACTGTAAGCAAACAAACTGAATAAAACCTTTTTCACACAAGTTTACAGACTGTATGTCAATAACCTGTCTGTATGAAAGTTACCAAATCAGAATCAAAGAGGCTAAAGGAGAAAAATCACATTGTAAACTGAGGTGTTTCTATTCACCAGAAACAATCCAACAAAGGATTTTATGATGATAATAAAAGTCACTTCCTTCTAACTGTTTTCAATTTGTTTGCTGTAACTTTAGGTCATAGTAGTTGAATGATTTTCATGTGTTGCGTTTATCTCCTTGTGACCACTGGATGGCAGCAAAAACGATAATTCAATGAAGTGGGTACGCTGAAAAACGTTGTGCTTTCATCGATTGCATCCAGTACAGAGCGTTTTAATGATTAATAACTCTGTGTTCATCAATCAACTAAAAACATATCAAAACACCTGTTAATACCATGGGAAAAATAATACTCGCTGACATGAGGAAGAGAGAGTTGTGTGCAGGATACACTCTCACTCGAACTCTTTACGCCCAGCTTTTACGCACGTGCCAGGTGTTCTACACATGAATGGGTGAAATGGCACTGCAATTTAATTGGATTTAAAGGAAAATGTGATGACAGAATCATGATGACTGAATCGCTAAGTCGCGTATTTGGGACAATTGGGTTAAATTGAATTGAGGCTGCATTAAGACGTAATAATTTCTGTGGTTCTCCGTATCATCACAGGAACTGTAGCACATTGGGACGTGATCAAGACGCACACTGGGTTTGTTAAAAGCTCCACATGTGAAGCAGGATGCGGCTCGGCAGTATTCGTTCACATCCTCCAGACAGAAGATGCGCTGCAGATAGACTGCCACATAGCATTTAAAAAATCTTTGAAATTTTGGAAGGAGAAAATAAGAACTCTGTCACAGAGACAGTGATTGATCCTCTGCATGTAAGACACACAGGAACATTCGACATGAACGCATCTTTTATGAAACTATTATCTTTTTTTTTATTCAAAAGAGTAAATACAATAATAATGAATCTTTCGAAGATAGTCATTTAATTTAATGTAATATTCTTTAATTTAATTGATTCACCTTAAAACTAAATTGAAAATTGCCTAACTGAAACTGATAGCAAAGAATAAATTAGGTCCTGTAGCAGAAAATGTCATGGAGCAAACGCACACACAGTAAATGAATGCCTTCAGGGGGCCTCCACCTGTCATGGTGAATTAATTTATGCGAAGTTGTACTATGTTAATAATAACAGCTCACACTGCGAAACTGGACGATTAAAACTTAATCACAACACGTGCCTTCGTCCTCTGTGGCAATCACGAGTCTTTGTCGCAATCCCGGTGGTCACAGTTTGAAACTGCAACACGTGTATATTAATAAAGCTAGCGTCAATGCGAAAATGACGACGCACCACAGTTCCGGGGAAATATTATCAAAATAAAATGACATGCCTGGAAAAAACTCCCGAATCGATCTCGCGTCGATACAGACGGTTTTATGGGACCAGCTATGGAGGAAGACAGAGCTAGTTTTTAAGTAACCTTACAACCGAAATTCAGACCTCAGAATCGCAATTTATTGTGAAACTGCAACACGTGGATTAATAAAATGACAGTCATGGCGGACCTTCCGGTGACTACTTTCAAAGTAAAATGGCAGAACTGAAGCACCAGAAACAATCTAACAAAAAAGGTTGTTTGAAGTGTTGGAGTCGTCAAGCCGCGTCAATACATGAGTGAAACCAGAGACGATTATAGGATGTCTCGTGGTGAACACTACAACAGCCAGCAAGGCGGAGGTTATGTGCCGAAGAAGGCAAGGCGAACGGGTTAATGTCACTGATACTCAGCGAGAGGATCAGTGCGCCAGTCACCCACACAACACTTACAATCGTAAGTGAAAGGATTTTATGATATAAGGAAAATGTCGCTTCCTTTCTAACTGTTTCAGTTTGGTTTGCTATAAACTTTACGTCATAGGATATTCACCGGAAGTGAATCTTATTATGTCAACCTTACGATTTAATGCGTTGACAGTTTCCTTATTGTGACACTGGAGGGCATCAAAAACGTATAATTCAATGACAGTATTACGTTGAAAAACGTTGTGGCTTCATCAATGCATCCAGTGACAAGCTTTTTAAATGATAATATACTCTGTGTATATCATCAAGACAAATATCAAACATATCAAAACACCTGTTAATACCTTGGTAAGAATACTCGCTGACCATGAGGAGAGATAGTGTGTGCAGGATACACTCGCACTCGACGACAGATAAAGTCCTGTACGCAACAGCTTGTTACGCACAGTGCCAGGTGTTCTCTACAAAATATGAAATATGTAGCGTAAACAGAACGAATCTTGTTGAAGATAGTCCATTTACTTTAATGGTATTAATTCTTTAATTTAATTGATTAACACTAAAACTAATGAAATGCCTTACTTTATAGAATGATACTGAGAGAAAAGAAAAATTGAGTCCGGTACAGAAATGTCATGGAGCAAAACTACACACGTTAAACGAATGCTGATGTCAGATGAAGAACCTAGCTGTCAACAAATTCACAAGAAACCAGTTCGTCAGTAAGAAGAAGGAATGAGATAAACATTAGTAGATACCTTAAAATAGCCTGGAGTTTAATGATAATCACAATATATTTTATCTTTTCGTGATCCAACAGTGACGTATGTTTTTTAATTCATAGATTAATATACGGTTACTACAACAATGTCTCCCAACATAATAAACATTTAAATATCTCATGGCAGAGTTTCAAACACGTTCACGTGACACTGGTGGCAGCTGTACTCAAAACTGTTCCATGATCAAAGAGCCAGTTCATCCTATTTGCAAATGACTTCAGCAGCAGTGGATAAACAGAGCAGTGCCTCTGCTTGAATAGACTATTGAATTAACATGATGATGAATAGTCCACACAGTGACACTAACTAAGAAGTCCTTTGACTGAATCATATCGTTGTGCTACATTATAATTTAAGTTAAACTTCCACAGTCATGCTACTACTTTGTGGCTTCCAGGACAGAAGTCGGCCTCTCTGTGTCCCTCTCCTACATCTTCTCATTAGCTCCAGGACTGTTACACGACCAACAACCAGTAGCCAAAGAGCATGGTAAAGTTACAACAATGCTTAGTTATATTTGGTGACCTAGATAAGTGTTCTCCAAGTCCTGCCACAATTATATTATGAATCACAGTAACCTTCATTTCTAATGAAACTGTCTGCAACCGCGCTGTTTCTCAGCAACTTGATTGAAGAAGTGTTTACTGTTAGAGCTGGAGATCAGCTTGAAGTAAAAGGGTTGGTTTCTGCATGATGCTGAGAGGTAAGCTATCCAAACAATCACAATTTAATTTTATATTAGGCCTCTTAATACAATACTGTTCGATATAGTATGGGGATGCATTCTGTTAGCTGCAGTGGAAAAAGTTAAACATTTTGGCAGAAAAAAAACATTTTTTATGCAGTATAATGGGATTATGATGCCTTACATGAACTGTGGGTTGTTCAAGCGTGCAACCACTAAATATAAGACTACTGTACACGGACGGAGAATCCTCGATCCCTCAGATTCCAGATCGACTCGGCTCTGATCCAGACACGTGGCATGCACTTTAACCCTCGTTTTCCACGATGACACGATGGAAACCGTTCTTGTGTTGTACACTCAAAGACGCTGGTTGGTTGGGCGATGAGAAACGGGAATCCACTAACCCTTTACAAGAGGCACAATGTAGTAGAGCGAATCGACTGGAGGAAGTGAAGATGGTTCGCTAGAATTCTTTTTGAAAGGCATCAAGTGTCAGTTAACACAAAAATAACAAAGAGATATTTAGCATACACAGAGTTTGTGGGATTTTGTTTTGGAGAAGCTTTGAGATTTTCTACAAAAAATAAAAATGTTTTACTGTGTCTATCTTTTGTATTCAAGAATTGTGATTCAAGCTGACTGGAGACAATGTTTAAAGGTGGAGCTGTCCTGATGGAGAAGAAGTCCAGTTTCCCAACCGTGAGGGCAAGGGACGTGCTTCAGGCTACATCAAATCACAGGAGACCTTCAAACCTGCTGCCTTCAAAATCTGCTAAGAGACACAACTTCTGTCATCACACACGCACGCTTGGGTTGTCACTTTGGTTAAAAGACAAGACTTTTGAGAATGGTCGTTATTGTGGAAATGTTTCATCTTTAGAGAGGTAAGCAGCTTCACACTTGGAAATGTAACTTTATGTAAAAAATGGCCTGTGTGCACACGAAGATAAAATGTTTTGAATTAATGATCTTGTTTTTGTTGTCTTTGAAGGGTTGTGTTCTAATCCTGCTGGCTCCAGCGCCCCGTGACCCAAAGAGAAAGAAAGCGCTTACAAGAATGGAGGAAGGAATAGGTAGATTTGTTCAAATAAGAACTATCTGTCATAGAAAAGCTCTGTGTCTATGTGCAGGTCTTAAGGTTTAAATTGAGAAAGAGAAACCTGTCTGGTAAGTAATTGATGAGAGAATTTTAGGTTGTAATAACTCATTATACTCACAGCTTTCTACAGAAGATTCAAAAAGAACAACAAAAAAAAGAAAAAAAAAGAAATATCAGAATTATTTTCTTCACACTGATATTTCTATATATTGAGATTGATATGTCAGGAGGTCTAATGAAACACAATACAACCAAAATTCTAATATGGTCAAAATAAAAACATTCAAAACAGAGATAGTGTAAAACTGTTGAATTTTTCTTTTTGTGGAACTCAAAAAATCGATAGAAGTAAAGTTCATACATTTTTATAATAAACAGTTCAGTAATGCAATCTCACAGAACATAGACCTTATGATTACACCTGTCTATCAATTATGGTAACATAAAATCACCTCAAAACCTTAAAAAAGATGAATTAAAAAGATAACAGAAATATTGATACATTTTTTTAAAATTGGCAAAACATGTATTGCCTGTTTAAGGCTTTGAATGAACAACTATATTAAAGAAAGAAAAAGTACAAAATAAAAATGATGGCTTCCATATACCAAAATGAGTGAATTATATACACTTCTGACAACATATCTAAGATCACCTCTACACCATTCTCTCTTTAAAACCTAAAACTTAAGAAAATGCCCATCTATGGAAGAAGAAAAAAACTCTACATAACAATGTCTATCTGTGAGATTTTCATCATAAAAGTAAAATGGTTAAAATGTGAAATAATACCTCAAAATCAAAATGTGCCCATAATATGCTAAAACTTATTGAAACAATCCTTGAAATATTCAACATAATTTACTGCATCTTCATCTGTAAAATAAATGAGCAAACAAAAACCTCAATAACCTAAATGATTTATATACGTACAATTCATGTTTTATCATTTAATGGCTACAAAAACCAGAACTTTGTGATTACACACGCCATTTTGAAAAATCCTTACTACCAATGCTGTAGTACTAAACCAATGATAGAATTAAAACAGGCTACATAGTGATCAAATTAAAACATGTGCATCCAGACATTTTGGCTTCATCATCGCATTCTTATTGCACTTAATGTCAATCAAATCAAAATCTCCTGTCTTTTGAACATTTACAAAGTTTGGAATTCTGTTATGGTAATAAACTTTCGGTTTTTCTGGATCACTATGATTTGATCATTCCATCCAGACGTTTAATCGCTTCTTGTTTACTGTAGTTTTTCCACTCAGGAGGGATTTCTCCTCTGGCCATGGAAATTTTATTTATAGTGCTCTTCAAGCGCGTTTTGAAATCGACATACAACCATTCCATATGTCAGTTAGACCCACAGGAGTAATCCCATGAAGCAACTCTCTCCAGCTTTTGAACTCTTTAAAAGGATATGTCTTATCTGAATCATGAGGGGGGAGAAAACTTTTATCACTTGCAACTGAATGTCGTGCAGGAAATCGATGTCCCGGTTCATCTGTGTCTCTAAAGTGTACTCCATTATCGCAAAGGGCGATGAAAAGGCACATTGTTTTTGTCAGGAGAGTGATCTTCAACAGTGTTGGTACAAACAGCTGCACAGAATGGACAGGTTTCCAGCAGCAGTTACAGCTAATCGATGAGGATCTGATCGACGCAGCCTGAATTCATCATCTTATTCATGGGAGGCGCTGATCTCATTCATGAACACATTCCAGGCTTCTCTATCTCTTTAGAAGTCAAATGGTTTAGGTCTGAAATTTTTCAAAGAAATGGGCAAATTCAGCACATCTGTATGAACTGGAAAAGTTCTCCACCCACTTTTTCATTGTTTTTTCATTTTCTTGTTGTTGTTTTTCTTCTTCTTCTTCGTGCTTCTCTTCTTCTTCTTCCTTCTTCATTCTTCTTCTTCTCTTCTTCTCTTTCTGAGTTTTGACTTCACTCGTTGCAGTAAATAAAGCTCGACCACAAGTTGTTTGATCTCTTCACATTTTCTTGAGTATTTTCTGTGCTTCATCTTTGTTCTCTGTGAAGATGTATTTCTTTACTTCCTCTTTGATAAAAGTCCTCTGCTGTCTTGGGCGTTGGATGTAAGGTGATAAAACCATCAATTCCTCTTTCTCTGCCAGTGACTTCAAGACATGTTTCTTTTCTCCAAGTTCAGCCGTTACCACTGAATGCTGGACATACTGCACTTCATCTCTCCAGCAAGAAATGGCAGTCTTGTTACAGACAGCCTCAACAGTGGAACTCTTCAGTTTCTCACAGATCAGTTCTCCAAGCACACAGCAGATGAGTTTCCTTTGCAGAAGCTCTGAAAACGTTTGTATATTGCTTTTCTTGGTTTCCAAATAAGTAGTGCATCGTTCTTCATTTTGAATTTCTTGTGGGACTCTGAAAGCCAACTCCCTACTTTGTCAAAAACAGCCGTAAGAGATCAACTGTGAACTCCTTCTTCAGAGCATATTTCCTCTGTGATTCAAATTTGTCACTTTTCTTTTTGCCTTGTTGACACTTCTTGTAAGAAGTTTGAATTATAGCCTCTTGTAGCTACGGGTTTGCTCTGTAATAAATCAAGAGACTGTTTTCAACAGTAGGATGAGGGATCTGATCACTTGTGTTCCTCATGTGGAAGTTTTTGCAGCACAACATTTTAATGGCACTGACCACACGTTCTTTTTTGTGAAGGATACGAATGATGTAATAACCAAGCTCTGATATGTTTTTTTGTACGTTGCCACTCTTTTTGGATTCAGCTATAAGAGACCATTCAAAACACAAGATCTTCGAAGGATAGTTGACTGACTTGTTTCCAAGTTATATCCTCAATAGGCTTTAAACTGCGTATTTCTCAACACAGACGTCCAGACAAGGTGAATGTTTTTTCAGTTCCTCTTCAGCGGTGCCTTTCTTTTAACTGATGAGCGAGCTTTCTTACTCTTTTGCAGCAGCTTGTTTCTCAAACTCTGTCTTCTGTCATCATTGCTTTACACAAGCTTCCTCTGCTGGATAACGTCTCATCCAGTTTTCTTTTAAACAACTCTCTCACTTGCTTCATCATGAAACTCTTTGATTGTTTCAAATCGGCCTTTCCACTGGACCAACATTTCTTATCAATTTCGTCATCAAAGTAATTGTCATATCCTTTTTAATTCTCTTCATATTTTTGCTAATTTCTTTCATAAAGATAACTGACCTCAACCTGTCAAGTTTTCCATTTCAATTTCGGTATGAAACTGGTTTTCAATGGCAACATGTGCTCCTCAGGCCCAGGTCCAGTTCCATACTGATCCTCAAGTTTTCTGTACACTGCAACTCACAAGTGTGTTTTTGAAACTGAAAACAAATTTTTCATCAACAGGGCATTCCCCACAGATCATGAATTTTGCTTTTGAACTGTGAGAGAGTAAATCCCAGCTGACTGTGAGCTTTAGAGAGGATGAAGTCTCAGCTCCTGGACGCCTCAGTATACCTGAGATTGGAGGAGCCATAGGTGGACTTCCCTCCTATAGTTGGACAAAATATTTCACATCTTTTGCACATCAAATGCAATGACATCACTGAAGCAACTCAGCAACACATCGCTTCTTTTGCGCAGCTATGGGGCCCTCTCGTCCAGTTTTTCTTGCAGGCGTCTCTTTCATCCATGTTTTGCTCTGCAGCCGCACTCTGTAACATTCTGGTGACAAACACACAACTTGGGTGATTGACTTCCTTCATCCTCATCAAGCCTGAACAACAATCTGCAGAACATCTGCATGTCAGCTGGATTTCTCCCAAAGATGTTGATCAAAGTCATGTTTCCCAGACCACAACAAATGTGGCCAGTTCATGTCATGGTGAAGATGGTGTTACCTCACGCAAGAGCACGCAGTCCTTCGTGGTCCACCACTGAACATACGTCAAACTGAAAGTTTTGTCTTGATCTCCTCTGACACCTTGTAGTTGCATGAAGGCACCCTTGGTGCACCTGCCAGCACTCACTGAAAACTGTAAACCCAAACATGCAGTTCACATAGTTGATTTTCCACTGCTTGTACGCCTAAACTGACAAAACAAACTTCTTGTCGCCCAGTTTCTTGATGACTTCATCTAAAAGACAGAAATCCATGTTAAAGGCAACATGATGTGCATCACCATCCACAGCTCCATATGGATGTCCCTGAGATCATCAGCTCTGCAGCCAGCTTTGGTATTTTAACCCAGTCAGTCTGTCGCACTTTGTTTGTTCCTGCAGAGATTTGGGGCTTCATAGATTTGTCCCATTTCTCTAAAGATGTGCTCAGAACCAAACGTTGCTGACTGTGTTTTTGCTGATATTGCTTTGAGTTCAGTTTTCTTGCTTTTTAACTGATCAGATTTTCCTGCTTCTTCTTCTTAAGTCAAGACCTCAGACCACGTTTTATATCATATTTTTGAGAATGAAGAGAGATCGCCTGTGGAGAGGGTATGTTATAAGAATCTGAATCACGACGAATACTCTTTGTCTGCTGACTTTCAAAGATGAGGGGGCTTCAATGAACACTGCATAGTTCACTGGGAAGCTTTCTGTTGATTTGTCGTATTGTCTTCAGTTTCTGTTGCTTTTCACATTCTCCATCTCAATGTGTCCTTGAGGTGATAAAGTTCTTTGTATTCCTGCTCCATTCATGCCACAGTTTTGCCTTGAGACAAGAAGAAATGTATGCTTTGATCTTTAAACATCCATCCCTGAAACAAATCTACTATTTTCATAGCAGCAATTTCCTTTGTTGCAGGCTGCGTCATTTTCATCCTTTGATTCCAGGGACAGCAGCCATGGTTTCAAGCTGTGAAGAGTCATGTGGTCCGACAAAATGTTTCTCATGAATCTTTTCAGTTCTTCAGAAACATCTGATGGCTTTTGTCTTTCAGGCCAGTTTGTGATTTTCCTTTTTTTTTCATCTGAACTCTACCACAGCATCATCGCAAGAGAGATTAATGAGAGGCTTCAGAGACTTGTTAAAGGTTTGAGATAAGTTTCCTGCCTTTTTCCCAGAGGTGGTACAAGACACCATTACGAAAGATTTTTCAGTCAGTATAAAGTTGTTTTTCCAATCACAAGAGGCATCACCATGAGAGTACAGAAGGGCAAACACGAGTCATGAAAGCATCATTGGGTTTCCAGAGGGCAAGTACCAAGGCAATCTCTACAACTCCATCCATCAATGACGAGACTTGGTGCTGATCCCTGGGCAGTATTGGGAAGAAGGTGTGTGATGGTCGTTGATACAAAGTGTCATCAGCTGAGCATTAGACAGAGATATAGAACCCGAGGCGAGAATGCAACCATGGGTGTCTCAGCTTTGGCAGATGGGCATACCTTCAGGGTAACAATGTTTTGATCGTGTTTCATTTTGAGTTACTTCCATGTTTTTTTTATTTGTCTGAAGTTCCAGAGCACTCAACATCCATAGTGACTTGGGTCAGTAACAACAAGGTAAAGGCGTATACGGACATGTATAGCTTTGATAACATGTTCTGACTTTAAAAAGCTGTCTGAGCAGTGAAATACTGCCCATTGAACGTCCATTGGATGCACATGGATTCTTTTTTGACTGATCAGATTCTAACTGGTGCGATATAGAGCGATCTAGTCGCTGTCGTCTGTCTCAACATTGAGCAACACTGAACAGGATTTGACAGGCCAACTCTGGGCTGTCTTGTCCTTACATGAAGATAGTCTGGCTGTGGAGTCCTAATCCCATCAACCTGAAGAAAAAGTATGAGCTAGATCTTTCTCACGATGTGGCCATGGTCCAGTTTTAGAGGATGGTGACCAATTTTAAGAAAATCTGCTGGTGGGAACTTCTTGTGATGTGTTTCTTGAAGGGAAGTCTATACCAAACAGTTTTTTTCAGTTTCTCTCTCTTGATGTTGTTTTCTCTTCTGTTGATCTCCTCAGAAATCTGCAATGACTGCTGTAAATAAGTAAATGAAATGTACGGTATGTTAGAATTATAACATCATACAGTGAGATATAAAGTAAATATCGCTTGAATAGACCTGTAAATAAAATAGTTTCTTTTACCGTATCCTTTGTCTTCTTCCCATCCATTCTAAAGTAAGTGAAGTAGGATAAAGTATAAAACCTATATTATGAAAAGGTCAAGCAATGGTCTATTGAACCAATATATGTTTTTCATAATTATGTCCAATGTTAGTAATTTAATGTTACTGTATGAGCTTAATCAGTTATTGTTACAGTTAATTATGATTAATTATTAATATAATAATAAATAAATAACAAGAATAGAACTATTATTATTATTATATTTAATTATTAGTATTATTATTATTATTGTTATTCGTACAATTAAGTTCTTCATAATTTACTTTCTCTTTATTGTAGATTGGTTCACTTGATTTCAGAATTTTCCTCCATTGTCGGTTGGTTTTTTGTGCATCAAGTCTTCTCGAGGTTCAGGTTCATTCAGTGTATCACACTAAGAAAACAAAGATTAATTTAACATGATTAAAAACATATAGGCCACACACACAAGTGGGTACAACCAATTCAGAGCACAAAACATCAACTGAAAGTAATTGGTAATATGTTGTACATTAAGGGGACATTTATAATGAAAATAAGTGGTCGGGACAAAGATCTTGATAGAGGTCAGATTCATAACATTGACAATAAGGTAATAGTAACAATACAAAACAGTAATCATTCTCAAGACAGAAAGTAGGTGTGCATGGTGTGTGTGTGGTGCAATGTGTGTGTGTGTGTGTGTGGGGTGTTGGTGTGTGTGGGTGGGTGTGTGTGTGTAGTCATTAAACTACTTGATTTGAATGGGCGAAGACCTCACAGTAAGCATAATAATAAAAGAATATAATAATAATAATAGAAGAATAAAAGCAGACAGTATTACATCATTAGGCTTTTTTGTATACACAAACACATTTAATAATTTATTACATTGACACTTTATATAGGTCCAACTGTACAAGGGTTCTGATTTGGTAAAACTTTTCATGTAAAACCTTTCAGGAGTCAGATTTGGTACATAAGCATTGAGAGACGAGTAATGAGGGTTCAAACAAACAGGGTTATTGAAGTAAGATCTGCGTAAGGAATGACTTAATAGTTTAATATCAGGTGAGAATGTGTGATTAAAACAAATGGTCTCCTGCATCTGAGGACAAAGATCGTCAAAAAAGGTATATATGTCAATAAGATATGGACAACAGTGCATTTTTTCTAACTCTTTTTGAACATGTAGGATGGTGTGGCGGTGTGTTTATGGGGTCAAGTTTTTGTAAACGTGAAAGATTTTGAAAGAGGCAACAGCAAAATAGGTGTCGAAAGTGTAACACTTTTATTGCAAAAAAAAATTGTTTTTAATATATTCTTACATTATTGTTGGCTCCAGTCCAATTTATTAGGATTTTTATTAATACCCTTACTAATATAATAACGTCATGCAGTAGTCCAAAATTATTATGGAGATTAGTTCAGAATTGTGTGTTCAAACAATTATAATGGGAAAAAATGTTTATTGGCCGTTAATTGCATTAACGGTTGTACTTTACTCTTTTGTTTTAATGATGCATACAAGAGGTATAAGTGTCTAGTGCTGTACAAAAGAAAAAAATAGGTAGCATAAAAAAAAAAAATAGAACTCACCATCATGTATTCAGCTGCCTCCTCCCATCGTTTATCTACTGGCAGAGAATGTAACACAAGAGTTTCAGGATCAAAACATGCAAGAATTGTTGTTTTTTGGTCTATACAAAACCCTGGCGTAAAAAAACCTAACCATTAACACTCTCTGGTGCTCTAAGTTCACTGTCCAGACAGCCTACGATGAACTGAGCTCCATCTCTTCTGCTGTTGCGGGCAATAAATAAAAGTACATTCACGGTTGAATAAGTTAATCCATGATGTTCATATATTTACTAATTTTTAGGTGATTTTTAAAAAAAAAAAAAATTAGGAGTTCAAAGGAAACATATCACCCGTCAGACCAGCTGTCCTAAATTCCCACTATGATTCACTCAGCCGTATCGAAAGCTTCTTCTACTGGTCTGCTGCAGCACATGGTGTATAGTTGTACAGTGTACATGGGCTTTTAAAAAGCTTTTTCAGCTGAAACAGCTGCTGTGAAACCAACAACATAGCTGTTCAGCCACTTATCCTTTAAAAAAAGGCCACTATGAGGCCTGAGGAGTCTCGTACTGTGTGTCAAGTCCAAAACAAAATACCACAGATCACTGGAAGAAGACTTTGTTTAACAACTAAAAGTAACGAAACAACTTAATTGGTATGATTGACAGACTGAAGGAGATTGAAACTTTATAATAGGGATGCTACCAAATAATAATTCAAAAGAGGAGATAAGCATGAGTGGTCAAACAAGAAAAAGATTGAAGACTATGTCAGTCCTCTCACAATGTGGGACTAACCAATAGAAATTCTCACAGACAAGACATGCAGCATGAGACCTCTTGCAGGTTTTTACTATTGCAGCAGATTGATTAGTCACCATTATCTTTTAAGACAGTACAACTGTGATACCAACATAAAAATTCTCACCTGTTTGAGTTGCGGAACTCTGATATCGCCGGGAATCTTCGCGAGGCGTGGATTCCCATCATCCAGATGTTCTTCTGCTCTTATGATTTTTCCATCACACATCAGTCCTACGATCAGCAGTTTGGGAATCATTTTCAGAGAGCCATGGACATCTATTTTTTCAAATAGAGGTCTATATCCTCTCTTTTCAATCCACATACTTTGCTTGTACATGTGTGGGTATCTTTTTCATCCACAAAACTGCTGTTCGGTTCAGGTCCTGTCAATGCACTTTCACTTTTTCATCTGACTGATGAGGCACAAACTGTCCACTAATAAGTGAAGTGATCCTTTCCCAAAAGCTTTTCAACCACTGCAGACCTGAACTGTAATGGCTGTTATTAGCAGACATTTGTTAACAGTAAGAGAAAGCGTGAATTCCCTTATTTAATGGGAATGTGTCAGTGTAAGTTGTTTTATACCAACATGTTTAATGACAGGAGATGTCCGACCACATAACTCATATCAGACGTTTAGATGAAAACTGTCCCACATGTACTTGTTTGTCAGGTTCAAGTAAATATTTATTTGCATCGCAATTCATGACGTTGTGGCACCAATACACACAGTGTGAGTTCAGGATCACCTGAAAAACAAAAAATACATGGAGAATAATATCAATAAGACAACACCCGTTCAATGTGAGTAGTAGTGTCTTAACACTATATATTATACAGTAATATCACATACAAATAAATCTAATAATTCTTCTTTTAGCCCGTCTGTTGAAGAGTTCTTCAGGTTTCACGTCTCCCTCTGGCTGACTCCTCACTATTTCAGTTGCGCTTTGTTGACCTCCATGACTCCTGGTGAAGTTCCCGGTTTTTAGTTAGATGGATCCCCTTTTTGACAGCTTTTTGAAATTAATTCAAATATATCTATACAAATTACAGTTAAAATCTTACTTGTTAAAATGTTCCTTTCTCATTGGTCACGAAGTTGGGCTACAAGACTTGATTTAAGACTCGGTTTCCTGCTAGTGCTTGTATCATTGTGTCCACAGATCAGCCCCAGTTCATTCACTGGTGGACACTAAGTAAAAACACGTGATTTGTAGCACCAACGAAGAGATAAAATAGTCTGTTTTTAAGAGGTGTCAGGAAACAGCAAGAGAAACACACGAAATTGGAAGATCAACAACACAAGTGGCCAACATCAAGTCACTAATAGAAGTTTAAAAATCCCACAAAAATGGAGGAGCAAAAAGGTAGATTAATATACACTCACACAAATGGCAAATACACCAGAATAAACGGAAATAAAAAAAACTGTTTTCATTCAACTCAGATTAGACATGGCAAGAGCACGATCATCTGTGAGAAACCCAGTGGACCATGAACCTGGTGTAATGCAGAGAAACAAGTCTGTCAAAGGGGTCAAGCGAAGTCCTGTCATGTCCAGGGCCAGTCCAGAGTAAGATATGTGTGTAGTACTAAACAACACCCCAACCTGTTTGGCTTTGTCTGACTGTGTCATTCACAAATGCCTGTTCAGGGGAATGAGTTTGAAAGTGAAGTAAAAATGATCTGAACGCACTTGCTACCAAAAAAACTTAAACACCGTATCTTAGAACCTCTAGTCTTCTGTCGAAAAAAATTCCTCTGGATTTCTACCAACGTTAGTTGTGATGTCATACGTTAGCATCCTCTCAGGGAAAGAAGGGAAGAGGAAGGGGGAAGGAAAAGGGAAACGAAGGGAAGAAAAGGGGGGGGAAAAAAGGGGGGAAAGGAGAAGAGAACGGGAAGGGGGAAGAAGAAGGGGAAGAAGGGAGAAAAAGGGGGAGGGAGGGAGGGAGAAGGGAAGGGAGGGAGGGGGGAGGGGGAGGGAGGAAAAAGGAGGGAGAAAAGAGAAGAAAAGAGAAAGGGGGAGGGAGGGACCGGAAGGGGAGGAAAGGGGAGGACGGGGAA
>NC_040022.1:2786343-2799598 GCF_000972845.2 Larimichthys crocea
TAATGAGAAAATAAAACTCTGTCACAGAGACAGTGTTGATCCTCTGCATGTAAGACACACAAGAAATTCGACATGAAAGCATCTTTTTGAAACTATTTGATTTTTTTATTATAAAAGAGTAAATACAATAATAACGAATCTTTCGACAGATAGTCATTTAATTTAATGTAATTATTCTTTAATCTAATTGATTAACCTTAAAACTAAATTGAAAATTGCCTACTGAAACTGATAGCAGAGAATAAATTAGGTCCTGTAGCAGAAAATGTCATGGAGCAAACTCACACACAGTAAATGAATGCCTTCAGGGGCCTCCACCTGTCATGTGACCATTAATTTATGCTGATTGTGCTATTTTAATAAATCACAGCTCCACACTGCGACAACTGGACGATTAAACTTTAATCACAACACGCGCCTTCGTCCTCTGTGGCAATCACGAGTCTTTGTCGCCATCCTGTGGTCACAGTTTGGAACTGCAACACGTTTATATTAATAAAGCTAGCGTCAATGCGAACATGACGGCGCACCACAGCTTCCGGTAAATATTATCAAAATAAAATGACATGCCTGGAAAAACTCCCGAATCGACCTCGTGTCGATACAGACGGTTTTATGGGACCGCTATGGAGGAAGACAGAGCTAGTTTTTAGTAACCTTACACGAAATTCAGATCTTAGAATCGCAATTTAGTGTAAAACTGCAACACGTCGATTAATAAAATGACAGTCATTGCGGACACTTCCGGTGACTACTTTCAAAGTAAAAAGGCAGAACTGAAGCAGCCACAAACAATGTAACAAAAAAAGGTTGTTATGTTAGGAGTCGTCATGCCAGCGTCAATACATCAGTGAAACCAGAGACGATTATAGGATATCTCTGGTGAAACTACAGCCAGCAAGGCGGAGGTTATGTGTCGAAGAAGGCAAGGCGAACGGGTTAATGTCACTGATACTCAGCGAGATGATCAGTGCTCCAGTCACACACACAACACTTACATCGTAAGTGAAAGGATTTTATGATGTAATGAAAATGTCACTTCCTTTCTAACTGTTTCAATTTGTTTGCTGTAACTTTACGTCAATAGTATTCACCAGAAGTGCATGTTATTATGTCAACTTGACGATTTTCATGTGTTGCAGTTTCTCATTGTGACCACAGGAGGGCAGCAAAACGTATAATTCAATGACAGTATTATGTTGAAATACGTTGTGGCTTCATCAATGCATCCAGTACAGAGCTTTTTAATGATTAATAACTCTGTGTTCATCAATACAAATATTCAAAACATATCAAAACACCTGTTAATACCATTGGTAAAATAATACTCGCTGACATGCGGAAGAGAGAGTTGTGTGCAGTATGCACTCTCACTTTTACGCACAGTGCCAGGTGTTACTCCAACACTG
Source organism: Larimichthys crocea (assembly GCF_000972845.2). Classification (NCBI taxonomy): domain Eukaryota; kingdom Metazoa; phylum Chordata; class Actinopteri; family Sciaenidae; genus Larimichthys; species Larimichthys crocea. Next base: position 2,787,753 of record NC_040022.1, read on the forward strand.
AATGGGTGAAATGGGCACTGCAATTTTTATTGGATTTAAAGGAAAATGTGATGACTGAATCATGATGACTGAATCGCATAAGTCGTGTATTTGGGACAATTTGGGGTTAAATTGAATGAGGCTGCATTAAGAGGTAATATTTCTGTGGGTTCTCCGTATCATCACAGGATTACTGTAGCACATTGGACAGTGATCAAGACGCACATTGGGTTGTTAAAAGCTCCACATGTGAAGCAGGATGCTGCTCGGCAGTATTCGGTTCACATCCTCCAGACAGAAGGATGCGCTGCAGATAGACTGCCACATATCATTTTAAAAATCTTTGAAATTTATAATGAGAAAATAAAACTCTGTCACAGAGACAGTGTTGATCCTCTGCATGTAAGACACACAAGAAATTCGACATGAAAGCATCTTTTTGAAACTATTTGATTTTTTTATTATAAAAGAGTAAATACAATAATAACGAATCTTTCGACAGATAGTCATTTAATTTAATGTAATTATTCTTTAATCTAATTGATTAACCTTAAAACTAAATTGAAAATTGCCTACTGAAACTGATAGCAGAGAATAAATTAGGTCCTGTAGCAGAAAATGTCATGGAGCAAACTCACACACAGTAAATGAATGCCTTCAGGGGCCTCCACCTGTCATGTGACCATTAATTTATGCTGATTGTACTATTTTAATAAATCACAGCTCCACACTGCGACAACTGGACGATTAAACTTTAATCACAACACGTGCCTTCGTCCTCTGTGGCAATCACGAGTCTTTGTCGCCATCCTGTGGTCACAGTTTGGAACTGCAACACGTTTATATTAATAAAGCTAGCGTCAATGCAAACATGACGGCGCACCACAGCTTTCGGTAAGTATTATCAAAATAAAATGACATGCCTGGAAAAACTCCAGAATCGATCTCGTGTCGATACAGACGGTTTTATGGAACCGCTATGGAGGAAGATAGAGCTAGTTTTTAGTAACCTTACACGAAATTCAGACCTCAGAATCGCAATTTAGTGTAAAACTGCAACACGTCGATTAATAAAATGACAGTCATTGCGGACACTTCCGGTGACTACTTTCAAAGTAAAATGGCAGAACTGAAGCAGCCAGAAACAATGTAACAAAAAAGGTTGTTATGTTAGGAGTCGTCATGCCAGCGTCAATACATGAGTGAAACCAGAGACGATTATAGGATATCTTTGGTAAAACTACAGCCAGCAAGGCGGAGGTTATGTGCCGAAGAAGGCAAGGCGAACGGGCTAATGTCACTGATACTCAGCGAGATGATCAGTGCTCCAGTCACCCACACAACACTTACATCGCAAGTGAAAGGATTTTATGATATAATGAAAATGTCACTTCCTTTCTAACTGTTTCAGTTTGTTTGCTGCAACTTTACGTCAATAGTATTCACCGGAAGTGCATGTTATTATGTCAACTTGACGATTTTCATGTGTTGCAGTTTCTCATTGTGACCACTGGAGGGCAGCAAAAACGTATAATTCAATGACAGTATTACGTTGAAAAACGTTGTGGCTTCATCGATGCATCCAGTACAGAGCTTTTAAATGATTAATAACTCTGTGTTCATCAATACAAATATTCAAAACATATAAAAAAAACTGTTAATACCATTGGTTTAAATAATACTCGCTGACATGTGGAGAGAGAGTTGTGTGCAGGATACACTCTCACTCGACTGACAGATAAACTCTTTACGCACAGCTTTTACGCACAGAGCCAGGTGTTACTACAAAATCTGAAAATATATGTAGCTATAAACATAACGAATCTTTTGACAGATAGTCATTTACTTTAATGTACTTATTCTTCAATTTAATTGATTAACCTTGAAACTAAATTGAAAATGGCCTTATTTTATTAAATGATACTGATAGCAAAGAATAAATTAGGTCCTGTAGCAAAAACTGTCATGGAGCAAACTCACACACAGTAAATGAATGCTGATGCCCAGGGCGCAAATGTGGCCAGGACCGGCGCTGATGATAATCACATATATATTTTATCTTTTGTGATCAAACACTATGTTGACTATGACTATGTTTTTTAATTAATAGGATGAATATACTGGTTGACTACAACAATGTCTCCCAACATGAAAACATTTAAATATCTCATGGCAGAGTTTCAAACACTTCACAGTGACACTGTGGCAGCTGTTACTCAAAACTTGATCAAAGAGCCAGTTCATCTTATTTGCAAAATGACTTCAGCAGCAGTGATTAAACAGAGCAGTGCCTCTGCATTGAATAGACTACTTGATTAACATGATGATGAATAGTCCACACTGTGACTATTAAAAGTCCTTTGACTGAATCACTTGTGTGCTACATTATAAATTAAGTTAAACTTCACAGTCATGCTACTTACTTTTTGTCTTCCAGGACAGAAGTCGGCTCTCTGTGTCACCCTCTTCCTACATCTTCCATTAGCTCCAGGACTGTTCACCAACACCAGTAGCCAAAATGAGCATGGTAAGTTCAACTGCTTAGTTATATTTGTATCCTATAAGTGTTCCCAAGTCTGCCACATTATATTATGATACACAGTAACCTTCATTTCTAATGAAACTGTCTGCACCGCTCTGTTTCTCAGCAACTTGAATTGAAGAATGTGTTTCTGAGAGCTGGAGATCAGCTGAAAGTAAAAGGGTTGGTTCTGCATGATGCTGAGAGGTAAGCTATCCAAACATATCACATTTATTTTATATTAGCCTCCTAATAAAATAATTTATCGATATCTATGTGGATGCATTCTGTTAGCTGCTACAGTGAAAAATTAAAACATTTGGAGAAAAAACATTTTTATATTCAGTATAATGGTGATTATATGCCTTACATTGAACTGTGTGTTGTTCTAAGCTGTGCAACCATCTAAATATTAAGACTACTGTACACTGACTGGAGAATCTCTGATCCACTCAGATTCCAGATCGACCTCGGCTGTGATCCAGACAACGTGGCAATGCACTTTAACCCTCGTTTCCACGATGACACTGATGGAACCGTTCTTGTTTGTAACTCAAAGATCGCTGGTTGTTGGGGCGATGAGAAACGGGAATCACATAACCCTTTACAGAGAGGCACAGATGTCAAGGTGAGCAAATCTGACTGGAGGAAGTGAAGATGGTTCAGCTAGAATTCTTTTTGAAAGGCATCAAGTGTCAGTTCACCATAAATACAAAACGATATTTAGCCACACACAGAGTTTGGGTTTTGTTTGGAGAAGCTTTGAGATTTTCTACTAAAAAATAAAAATGTTTTACTGTGTCTATCTTTTGTATTCAGATTGTGTTCAAGCTGACTGGAGACATGTTTGAAGTGGAGCTTCCTGATGGACAAGAAGTCCAGTTTCCCAACCGTGAGGGCATGGACGTCTTCAGCTACATCAGAATCACAGGAGACTTTAAACTGGCTTCATTCAAAATCTGTTAAGAGACACAACTTCTGTCACACACGCATGCTGTGTTTGTCACTTTGGTTAAACACAAGACTTTGAGAAATGGTCAGTTATTGTGAGAAATGTTCATCTTTAAGAGATGTAGATCTTCAGCACATTGGAAATGTATCTTTATTTAAAAATGTCCTGTTGTGCACAAGAATATAAAATGTTTGAATTCAAATGATCTTGTTTTGTTGTCTTTGAAGGGTTGTAGCCTAATCCTGATGGCTCCAGTCCCCCATGACCCAAATGAGAATAAGCGGTTACAGAAAATGGATGGAAGTAATATATTAAATTTGTTCAAATTACAACTATCTGTCATAAACGCTCTGTGGTCTATGTCAGGTCTTAAAGGTTTAAACTGAGACAGAGAAACCTGGTCTTTCAGTAATTATGAAGAATTTATTTGTATGATAACTCATTATTACTCAACAGACTTCTACAGTAAGATTCTAAACAAGAACAACAAAACAAAAGAAAAAAGTAAAAAAAATATCCATATTTTTCTTCACACTTATATTTCTATATATTGATTGATATGTCAGGAGTCTAATTAACAACAATACAACTAATTCTAGTATGGGCAAAATAAAAACATTCAAAACTATAGATAAAGTATAAAACTGTTGAATACACAACTCTGATGAAAAATACAAATAAAATATGAAGATGAAAATGTTTGTTAAAGATGATTTTCAGATGATTTAGACAACAGATACAACTAAAACAAAAACACATTGTTACACGTGTCAACTTCTCACAACTTTTTCTTTTTGTGGAACTCAAAAAATCTGATAGAAGTAAAAGTTTCATACATTTTTATAATAAACATTTCAATAATGCAATCTCAGAACATAGACCTTATGATTCATCCTGTCTATCAATTATGTTACATAAATTCACTGAAAACCTTAAAAAATATGAAATAAAAAGATACAGATATATTGATATACATTTTTAAAACTGTAAAACATGTGTAGCATGTTATAAGGCCTTTTAATGACAACTATATTAAAGAAAAAAAGTAAAAATAAAAATTATGGCTTCCATATACCAAAATGAATTATATACACTTCTGACAACATATCTAAGATCAACATCATACAGCATTCTTCCTCTTTGAAACTTAAAACTTAAAAGCAAATGCCCATCTTTGGAAGAAAACAATATACTCTACTTAACTCATGTCTATCAGTTGAGATTTTCATACAAAACTAAAATGGTAAAATGTGAAATAATACCTCAAAATCAAAATGTGCCCATAATATCTAAAAACTTGTTTAAACATCCTTGAAATATTCACATATGAATTCCATGCACCTTCATCTTGTAAAATAAAATAAGCAAACAAAAACCTAAATAACCTAAATGATTTGATACTTACGATTCATGTTTTATCATTTAATGGCTACAAAACACATAATTTGTGATTACACACAGGCCATTTTGAAAAATCCTTACTACTCAATGTTGTATTATAACACTATGATAGAATTAAAACAGGCCTACATATTCATCAAATTTTAAACAGCGTCATCCTCAGTGTTGTTCTTAGGGCACAATTAATGTTAATTGAATCAAAATCTCAATTTTCTTTTGAACATTCAGGGCCAGTTTGGAGAAAACTTCAGTTGTTTCTGGATCACTGTGATTTGATCATTTCATTTCATTCAGACTGTTAATCGCTTCTTGTTTACTGTAGTTTCTCCACTCAGGAGGGATTTCTCCTAAGCCATGGAATTTTAATTTATAGTGCTCTTCAAGCTGCGTTTGAAATCGACATACAAACCATTTCCAGTATGTCAGCTTAGACCCATCAGGAGTAATCTCCCATGAAGCATACTTCTCTCCAGCTTTTTGATACTCTTTATAAGGATATGTCTTATCTGAATCATGACGGGGGAAGAAACTTTTATCACTTGCAACTAATGTCGTGCAGAAATCGATGACCAGTTCATCTGTGTTTCTAAAGTGTACTCCATTAATCCCATGAGGGCGATGAAAAGGCACATTGTGTTTGTCAGGAAGGTGATCTTTGACAGTGTTGGTACAAACAGCTGCACAGAATGGACAGGTTTCCCAGTAGCAGTTACACAGCTGATCGATGAGGATTTGATCCGGCTGCAGCCTGAATTCATTCATCTTATCCAATGGGAGGCTGCTGATCACCTTCATAATGCATTCAAGGCCTTTCTCTATCTCTTCTTTAAGAAAGTCAAATTTGTTTATGTCACTGAATTTTTGACAACAAATGGTGTCAAATGTCAGCACATCTGTTAGTGAACTGGAAAATTTCTCCACCCACATTTCTATGTTTCCTCTCTGAGTTTTGACTTCCTCTGTTGCAGTAAATAAAGCTTGACTCACAAGTTGTTTGATGTCTTCAACATTTTTCTTGAGTATTTTCTGTGCTTTATTTTTGTTCTCTGTGAAGATGTATTTCTTTACTTCCTCTTTGATAAAAGTCTCTACTTGCTGTCTTGGGCGTCGGATGTAGGTGATAAAACCATCAAGGTCCTCTTTCTCTGCCAGTGACTTCAAGACATGTTTCTCCAAGTTCAGCCGGTTACCACTGAATGCTGGACATCTGCACCTCATCTCTCCAGCAAGATCAATGCAACAGCAGATGAGTTTCCTTTGCAGAAGCTTCTGAAAATGTTGTAATAATGCATCTTCTTGGTTTCTAAATAAGTGAGTGCATCGTTCTTCATTTGGAATTTCTTGTGGGACTCTGAAAGCCAACTCCCTACTTTGTCAAAAACATCCAGTAAGAGATCAACTGTGAACTCCTTCTTCAGAGCATATTTCCACTGTGATTCAAATTCTGTCACTTTTTCTTTTGCCTTGTTGGACACTTCTTGTAAGTAAGTTGAACTGTAACCTCTTGTAGCTACAGGTTTGCTCCTGATTAAATCAAGGGACTGTTTTTCAACATTATGAATGAGGGATCTGATCAGTTGCTGTTCCTCATGTGGCATATGTTGTGTTTCTGAACCAAATCCTAAATGCTCTTTAACAGCACTGACCCAACGTTCTGGTCTTGTCTTGTTTTTTTTCTTGTTGTCTTGGTGCTTGGTAAAGGATACATACTGAATGTAATCACCGACCTTTGATAGGTTTTTGTAGTTGCCATTCTTTTTGGATTCAGCTATAAGAGACCATTCAAAACCAAGATCTTGAAGGACTTTTAACTGATCTTCTTCCAAGTTGATATCCTCAATAGGCTTTATCCATGCAGTTATTTCTCTAACCCAGACTGTCCAGACAGAGTTGAATTGTTTTTCCAGTTCCTCTTCATCTTTTGCCTTGTCTTTTAACTGATGAGCGAGCTCTTTACTTTTTTGCAGCAGCTTGTTCTCAAACTCTGTCTTCTTGTCATCAAACTTTTTACAAGCACTCCTCTGCTGGATAACTTCGTCCAGTTTTCTTTTAACTCCTCTCACTTGTTCATCATGAAACTCTTTGATTTTGTTTTCAAATCGGCCTTTCCACTGAACCAACATTTCTTTATCACTTTCGTCATCAAAGTAAGCTGTCATATCTTTTTGAATTTCTTCATATGTCTTGCTAATTTTGTCATAAAGATAACTGAGTACAACGTTGTCAAGTTTTCCATTTTCAATTTCGGTATGAAGCTGGTTTTCAATGGTCAACATGTTGCTCCTCAGGGTCCAGGTCCAGTTCCCATACTGGATCTCAAGTTTTCTGTACACTGCAACTTCAAGTGTGTTTTTGAAACTGAAAACAAAGTTTTCATTCAACAGGGCATTCCACAGATCATGAATGTTGCTTTTGAACTGTGAGAGAGTAATCCCAGCTGACTGTGAAGCTTTAGAGAGGATGAAGTTCTTCAGTTCCTGGATGCTCTCAGTATAACCTGGATTTGGAGGAGCCATAGGTGGACTTCCCTCCCATAGTTGGGCAAAGTATTTCACATCTTTTTGCAGATCAAATGCAATGACATCACTGAAGCACTCAGCATCACAAACCTCTTCTTTTGCAGCTAGTTGGGCCATCTCGTCCAGTTTTTCTTGCAGGCGTCTCTTTCCATCCATGTTTTTCTCTGCAGCTGCAACATCTGTAACATTTTGGTGAACAAACACACAACTTGGAGAAAGTTTGACTTCCTTCATCCTCATGAAAGCCTGAACAACAATCTGCAGAACATCTTGCATGTCAGCTGGATTCTCTCCAAAGATGTTGATCAATGTCATGTTTCCCAGACCAACAACAAATGTTGCCAGTTCATTGTCATGGTGAAGACTGGTGTCTGCCAACTCAAGAGCACGCAGTCCTTCAGTGTCCACCACTAGAACGTAGTCAAACTTAAAGTTTGTCTTGATCTCCTCTGACACTTTGATCAGTTGCATGAAGGCACCCTTGGTGCACCTGCCAGCACTCACTGCAAACTGTAAACCAAACATGGCATTCAGCATAGTTGATTTTCCACTGCTTTGTACGCCTAAAACTGACAAAACAAAAACTTTCTTGTCGCCCAGTTTCTTGATGACTTCATCTAAAAGACTAAAGATCCATGTTAAAGGCACATGACCTGCATCTCCATCCATCAGCTCCATTGGATGTCCTGAGATCATCAGCTCTGCAGCCAGCTCTGGATATCTAACCCAGTCAGTCTTTTCGCTCTTTGTTTGTTCCTGCAGAGATTTGTGGGCTTCATAGATTTGTCCCATTTCTCTAAAGATGTGCTCCAAACCAAACGTTGCTGACTGTAGTTTTGATGATATTTGATTAAGCTCAATTTGCTTCCTTTTTAACTGATCAGATTTGTCATGGTTCTTCTTCAAAGTCAAGACCTCAGACCACTTTTTGTCATAGCTTTGAAGAATTAAAGAGAGATTATCTGTGCAGAGGGCATCTGTTAAGATCTGAATCCATTTCAGGAAATACTCTTTGTCTGCTGATTTCAAAGATGAGAGGCTTTCAATGAACAACTTCATCAGTTCACTGCAGGAAGCTTTCTGTTGATTTTGTCGTATTGTCAATAGTTTCTGTTGCTTTTCACATTTCTCCATCTCAATGTGTCCTTTGAGGTGATACAGTTCTTTGTTTATTCTGCTCCATTCATGCCACAGTTTGCCTTGACACGGAAGAAATGTATCTTTGATCTCTGAAACATCCATCCCCTGAAACAAATCTACTATTGTCATAGCAGCAGATTTTCCAGTTTGGCAGGCTGTGTCATTTTCATCTACTTTGATTCCAGGGACATCAGCCATGGTTTCAAGCTTGAAGGAGTCATGTGGTCCAGACAAAATGTTTCTCATGATTCTTTTCAGTTCTTCAGAAACATCTGATTGGCTTTTCTCTTTCAGGCCCAGTTTGTATTTTCCCTCTTTAATCCGAGCTGTACCACAGTCATCATCAGCAATGAGAATAATAAGAGGCTTCGAAGACTTGTAAAGGTTTGAGATAACTGTAATACTTTCATGGCCTTTTTCCAGAGTTGATACAAGAACAACATTAACTGAAGATTTTTCAGTCAGTATATCACGTTGTTTTTCAATCAACAGAGCATCACCATGAAGATTACAGAAGGCAACACAGTCAGTGAAAGCATCATTGAGTTTTCCAGAAGGGCAGTACCAGGCAATCTCTACCACTCCATCCATCAAATGACGAGACTTGGTGCTATCTGGGCAGTTTCTGTGGAAGAAGGTGTTGTGACGGTCGTTGATCAAAGTGTTCATCAGCTGAGATTTAGACAGAGATAATGAACCCAGGCGGAGAAATGACACCATGGGTGTCTTAGCTTTGCAGATGGGCATACTCTTCATGGTAACAATGTTTGAATCGTCTTCATTTTTAGTTATCTTCCATGTTTTTTTTATTTGTCTGAATGTCCACAGAGGATACTCAACATCCATAGTGACTGAGTCAGGAACAAGCAAAGGTAAGGCGTACTGACACTGTGATAGCTTTGTAATCATGTTCTGCTTTAAAAAGCTGTCTGAGCAGTGAAATACTGCCATTTGAACGTCCATTGGATGCACATGAGTCTGTTTTGACTGATCAGATTCTACAATGGTGCTAAATAGAGCATCTAAGTCACTGTCATCTGTCTCAACATTGTCAAACACTGGAACAGGATTTGACTGGCTCACCTCAGGACTGTCTTGTCTTACAGGAATATATCTGGCTCTGTAGTCTAACATCATCAACCTCTGAAGAAAAGTATGAGCTAGATCTTTCTCACATGTGTCATGGTCCAGTTTTAGAGGTGGACCAATTTTAAGAAAATCTGCTGGTGTGAACTTCTGTTGATGTTTGTCTTGAAGGTGAAGTCTGCCAAATAGTTTTTCAGTTTCTCTTTGATGTTGTTTCTCCTTGTTGATTTCTTCAGAAATCTTCACTAGCTGCTGTAAATAAGTAAATGAACATGTACTTAATGTAGAACATTATAACATCATACAGTGAGATATGAAGTAAATAGTCTTGAAGAGCCTGTGAATTAAAATTGTTTCTTACCGTATTCTTGTCTTCTTCCACATCCATATCTAAAGTAAGTAAAGTAGTATAATGAAAACCTTTTCATTAATAATGTCCACTGTAAGTCACTTTTAATGTTATGAGCTCAATTAGTTCTTTTTTTACAGTTTAATATTCTCGTTATTGATATTCTAAATTTAAATTCTTCATTAATATGTTACCTGTCTCTTTAGTTGTAGATGGTTCAGACTTGATATCAGACTCTCCCTCTCCTGTTGTGTTGTCATCATTCTTCTGTGAGTGTTCATCACGGCCAGGTTCATTCAATGGATCACACTAAGAAAACAAATGATTCATTTAACATTTAGTTATAAGCATTTTGATTAAGAACACATAAATCAGGAACACACAGTGGTACATCAATTCAGAGTACAACAACACCAAATGAAAAATAATCTCCAGTATTTTTCTGTTGTTTGCTAGAAGACAATAGTGACAAGGGGCACGTTCACACAGTACTAATGGAGAGTAATAAATATATTTTCTGTCCAATGCCACAAAGTTTAAGTGTACTCCGTGTTTACTGTTAGTAGTCACATGACTGGATAATTTGTCAATCAACTCCCATCTAGAAGTGAATTATGGTGATAAGACATGTCAAGTGAGTTGAGATCCCTGATCCGCTGACAACGGAAAAGTTAAAATAACAACCTGTGAGACGGATGACAGAGTGTCTCACTGTCTGGCCTAGCAAATGGGGAAGTGAAACCCCCCAGCAGAAGGCCTGAAAATGGGGAACGAAGGGACTTTTCATTTATGCCAGTAATGTTAAGCCTTTGGACATTTAAAAAAATATATATGAGTGAGTAATGCATAAAGATAAAAATGAGGTAAGCTAAAATGTGATTAATGATGATTCTGTGTTTAAACAAATGCAAAAATGAACTGTTGAAATGAGTGTAACCATAAGAAAAGATTGTGATTATAACTGAAGATTCTGACTACTGGAGATTGTGAAGTTGGTAGCTAAGGTAAAAAATAATAACTAAATCATGCTGAGGGGTTGAGGAAGCGAAACTTGAGCAACCAGTCTGGAGAAAGGGTGAGAAGGGGATAAGTGAAGCAAACAGGAAACACCTGGAGGGACAAACAGAGAGGATGAACTATGACAATCACCACCTAATATGGTTGGACTCCGGCAAGTGACTCATTGTAGCCTGGTAGGGGGAAAATCCAACAAACGGGGAGTATAAGAGCCACTGCACAACGGAGATCGGGGTTATCCTCGTCAGCCGGCACCCAAGTTCGAGACATGCTGGACGACAGACCAAAACGGGAGCATTGAATCTACGGACTTAGACACCAAACCACAGAGAGGGAAGATGAACGGCCCAACATCGCAAGAGAAGAATCCGGTGAGCCACAGCTGGCAAGAGGAAGCCGAGCCAAGGAGGATAACCACCTCCAAACCAGCTGTGGGCCTCGACTGGACCAACCAGAGTTCTTTTCGTGTTCCTCCTGCCGAAGAGAGACTGTGGATGTCGGGGACTTTCTGGGCTTTGGACGAAGCCAGGAACTCTCGATGAAATCCAGCAGTTTGGCAGTCGTGAAAGGATTGGATCGACTGATCACCGCTTCCCCCTTTCCCTCCCTCTCTCCAAATTGGACCAACCTCAGTAACTCAGCAACAGCCTTCAGGTTATCAAATTTATTAATATAAGGATAGTGATGTTAGAGGATAGGATTAATCAAATCTGAATGAATTAAACTGTATGCTTGCCCTTGCTAAACTTTGCAATAAATATATCCACTGCAGTTAAAGATTAAGTTGTGGACCTCACCTTTATGACATCTCCTATAGGGTGTAATCTTGAGGTATAGTGTGTTCAACATCAAATAAGGTTCTAATAGGTTACTCTAGCCCAC
>NC_040022.1:2801848-2818609 GCF_000972845.2 Larimichthys crocea
CCATACTGGATCTCAAGTTTTCTGTACACTGCAACTTCAAGTGTGTTTTTGAAACTGAAAACAAAGTTTTCATTCAACAGGGCATTCCACAGATCATGAATTTTGCTTTTGAACTGTGAGAGAGTAATCCCAGCTGAGTGTGAAGCTTTAGAGAGGATGAAGTTCTTCAGTTCCTGGATGCTCTCAGTATAACCTGGATTTGGAGGAGCCATAGGTGGACTTCCCTCCCATAGTTGGGCAAAGTATTTCACATCTTGTTGCACATCAAATGCAATGACATCACTGAAGCACTCAGCATCACAATCCTCTTCTTTTGCAGCTAGTTGGGCCATCTCGTCCAGTTTTTCTTGCAGGCGTCTCTTTCCATCCATGTTTTTCTCTGCAGCTGCAACATCTGTAACATTTTGGTGAACAAACACACAACTTGGAGAAAGTTTGACTTCCTTCATCCTCATGAAAGCCTGAACAACAATCTGCAGAACATCTTGCATGTCAGCTGGATTCTCTCCAAAGATGTTTATCAATGTCATGTTTCCCAGACCAACAACAAATGTTGCCAGTTCATTGTCATGGTGAAGACTGGTGTTACCTGCCAACTCAAGATCACGCAGTCCTTCAGTGTCCATCACTAGAACATAGTCAAACTGAAAGTTTGTCTTGATCTCCTCTGACACTTTGATCAGTTGCATGAAGGCACCCCTGGTGCACCTGCCAGCACTCACTGCAAACTGTAAACCAAACATGGCATTCAGCATAGTTGATTTTCCACTGCTTTGTACGCCTAAGACTGACAAAACAAAAACTTTCTTGTTGCCCAGTTTCTTGATGACTTCATCTAAAAGACTAGAGATCCATGTTAAAGGCACATGACCTGCATCACCATCCATCAGCTCCATTGGATGTCCTGAGATCATCAGCTCTGCAGCCAGCTCTGGATATTTAACCCAGTCAGTCTGTCCCCCCCTTGTGTGTTCCTGCAGAGATTTGTGGGCTTCATAGATTTGTCCCATTTCTCTAAAGATGTGCTCCAAACCAAACGTTGCTGACTGTAGTTTTGCTGATATTTGATCAAGCTCAGTTTGCTTGCTTTTTAATTGATCAGATTTGTCATTGTTCTTCTTCAAAGTCAAGACCTCAGACCACTTTTTATCATAGCTTTGAAGAATTGAAGAGAGATCACCTGTGCAGAGGGCATCTATTAAGATCTGAATCCATTTCAGGAAATACTCTTTGTCTGTTGACTTTAAAGATGAGAGGCTTTCAATGAACAACTTCATCAGTTCACTGCTGGAAGCTTTCTGTTGATTTTGTCGTATTGTCAATTGTTCGTGTTGTTTTTCACATTTCTCCATCTCAATGTGTCCTTTGAGGTGATACAGTTCTTTGTTTATTCTGCTCCATTCTTGCCACAGTTTGCCTTGACATGGAAGAAATGTATCTTTGATCTTTGAAACATCCATCCCCTGAAACAAATCTACTATTTTCATAGCAGCAGATTTTCCAGTTTGGCAGACTGTGTCATTTTCATCCACTTTGATTCCAGAGACATCAGCCATGGTTTCAAGCTTGAAGGATGCATGTGGTCCAGACAAAATGTTTCTCATGATTCTTTTCAGTTCTTCAGAAACATCTGATTGGTTTTTGTCTTTTAGGCCCAGTTTGTATTTTCCCTTTTTCATCTGAACTGTATCACAGTCATCATCAGCAATGAGAATAATGAGAGGCTTCGGAGACTTTAAATGTTTTGAGATAACTGTAATACTTTCATGGCCTTTTTCCAGAGTTGGTACAAGAACAACATTAACTGAAGATTTTTTAGTCAGTATATCACGTTGTTTTTCAATCAACAGAGCATCACCATGAAGATTACAGAAGGCAACACAGTCAGTGAAAGCATCATTGGGTTTTCCAGAAGGGCAGTACCAGGCAATCTCTACCACTCCATCCATCAAATGACGAGACTTGGTGCTACCTGGGCAGTTTCTGTGGAAGAAGGTGTTGTGACGGTCGTTGATCAAAGTGTTCATCAGCTGAGATTTAGACAGAGATAATGAACCCAGGCGGAGAAATGACACCATGGGTGTCTCAGCTTCGCAGATGGGCATACTCTTCATGGTAACAATGTTTGAATCGTCTTCAGTTTTAGGTATCTTCCATGTTTTTTTTATTTGTCTGAATGTCCACAGAGGACACTCAACATCCATAGTGACTGGGTCAGGAACAAGCAAAGGTAAGGCGTACTGACATTGTGATAGCTTTGTAATCATGTTCTGCTTTAAAAAGCTGTCTGAGCAGTGAAATACTGCCATTTGAACGTCCATTGGATGCACATGAGTCTGTTTTGACTGATCAGATTCTACACTGGTGCTATATAGAGCATCTAAGTCGCTGTCATCTGTCTCAACATCGTCAAACACTGGAACAGGATTTGACAGGCTCACCTCAGGGCTGTCTTGTCTTACAGGAATATATCTGGCTCTGTAGTCTAACATCATCAACCTCTGAAGAAAAGTATGAGCTAGATCTTTCTCACATGTGTCATCCTCCAGTTTCAGAGGTGGACCAATTTTAAGAAACTCTGCTGGTGTGAACTTCTGTTGATGTTTGTCTTGAAGGTGAAGTCTACCAAACAGTTTTTCAGTTTCTCTTTGATGTTGTTTCTTCTTGTTGATCTCTTCAGAAATCTGCACTGACTGCTGTAAATAAGTAAATGAAAATGTACTGCATGTAGAACATTATAACATCATACAGTGAGATATAAAGTAAATAGTCTTGAAGATCCTGTAAATTAAAATAGTTTCTTACCGTATCCTTGTCTTCTCCCACATCCATATCTAAAGTAAGTGAAGTAGGATAATATAAAACTTTATTATGAAAAGGGTCAGAGCAATGTGCTATTGAACCAATATATGTTTTTCATTAATTATGTCCACTGTAAGTGTAATGTTATGAGCATAATAAGTTCTTGTTGACAGTTAAATATTATTATTATTGTTATTCTACAACTCAATTCTTCATTAATATGTTACCTTTCTCTTTAGTTGTAGATTGTTCAGGCCATTTTCATTTTCATGGATTTTCATTCCATTGTCGTGTTGTCATCATTCTTCTCTGAGTGTTCAGGAGTCAGATTTGGTTTACATATACATTGAGGGACAGAGTAATGAACATTCATAACAGGGTTATTGAATAAGTCTGCCTAATAAAATGACTTAAATATGTTTAATTCAAGGTGAGAATTTGTAATTAAAACAAATGGTCTCTGCATTAGAGGACAAAGATCTTCAAAAAGGTATATATTTCATAATATATGACATAAGACTAATTGTCTGTGTATACTTCTTCCTACTCCTTTTTGAACATGTATGATGTGTGCGGTGTGTCTGTGTGGTCAAGTTTTTAAACTTGAATATTTGAAAGAGGCAACAGCAAAAATAGGTGTCATTAAAGTGCAACACTTTATTGCAAAAAATAGTTTTTATATATTATTACATTATTGGCTCCAGTTATTATATTAAGGATTTTTTTATACCCAGTTAATAATATAATAACTCATTGCATTATGCACAAAAGTTATTATGATATTAGTTCAGAATCGCTGTTACATTAAGAATGGAAAACTTGTTATTGGCAGTTATTGCATTAACGGTTGTACATTAACTCTTTTGTTCAATGTGACATACGTAAGATGTATAAAGTGTACTAGGTAATCATGTACAACAGAATTATTATTATTTTTTTAAATCTCACCTTTCCCTCTGTTTCAGCTGCACTACACTGTTTATTCATTGGATCACACTAAGATTAATATTGTCTATTTTAGAGGTGTCCGGGCCAAGAAACATCAAGATAAACTCACCAAATGAGGATCAACAAACACAGTGGGGCACCAATTTATCTAAATAATATCACATTAAATGAGAGCAAGGTGAATTAATATACACTCACCAAATGCAAATACAATCGGAATAAAGTGAAAATAAAATAAACCTGATAAAGGCACACGTAATAATGTCATAAAGTCAGGACTTTCCATGTGTTCTCGACATTTGTAAAGTTTTTGAAACTTGAAACATACGGAAACGTTCAGGCAGTCACTGTGGTCAATTGATTGTTAGTGGCTAGTACCTTACCATGGAACAGTGTAGAACAGGACAATACTGTGCTCCGCCAACAATGCTGATCCAAATAAGGTTATTACCTCTTTTCTTCATACACACAGTACCAGGTACTGGTTTGATTCCCTTCCCCTGTTGAAGAGAAAACATGATACACGGAGTATAACAATAATTAAATATAAAGCTCTTAAACTTTACAAATCAGTTAGTTTGATAAGGATGGGAGAGTTCATATCAGAAGGTTTGAATCCTACACACTTAGCCATGTTTAAGGACTGGGTGAGCCCTCAGTCTAAAACGTGGTTTTTGATTTTATAAAGCGTTCCCCCCAGTTAATACAACACCAAACACACGCTGAGATCAGAAAAGGAAAACACAACTGTAACTCCGTTTTCCCCTCCAATTCATTCCCTGTCTGTGACAGTCGCAGGATAGTGTCCCTCACCGCCGTCGTCTGTAAAAACCTGTTGGAGATTACACAGAACTCATTATGTTGATGTATTGAACAGCTGCCTCTTCTCAGCTGAAGCTCTGTCGAGTCTGCTGGAATCCTGTATCGCATAGATTTGAATCAACCGTTTTTTTCATAGCAGCCGGGTTTCAATTCAATTGTAATCTATACATCGCCATAGCAACAAAAGTTATCTCAATGACACTTGTACAGTACAGAAAAATTCCTTTTAAACAGCAGAAACCATCGGGCGACCCGAGCGACATTGGGGGAAGGAGACAGATGAACAGCAGCAACGCATAACTAAAATCTAATTATGGTCAAACAGAGTCAGGTTGTGACTGTGTGGTTGCACTAGAATGGTGATGGAATCCTTGAATTTCTAATACACGTCAGACACTATCATGTGTTCGTGTAAATCAGCTCTGCTGGACAAACAGCTGCTGACAGACTGCTGCTGTATCCAGTCAGGTGAGTTAAATGCGACAGTTAACCGAGGAGACGTCCTACATAGGCGGAAAAACAACTAACGAACGAACTACGTGCAGCGTTTCTGTTGTAATCATAAGTCAAGAGACAGCAAAATGCGCTTACGCTTGGCTACTCTGCTAGCTGCAAACATTAAATACGTAAAAAAAACGAGTTGTACCTTTAACAAAATGGCACCAGTCAGTATTATCATAAAATGTCGCGTACGGGGCCATAAAAAAAACGAAACGACTTCGAAAATTATTCCTTCAGGAGAATAATGTTAAATACCTGATCCACTGACAGCTGCTCGTTATTTTCTTTCATTTGCTCACTTCCGGCAGTGTAGGCGAAGTTTGTTAATTGTTTGAGAAACTAATATTTTTTCACTGAACCAGTTATTTAACTCCACATTCTTCTTGTAGGAAGTACAACGGATATTTATTAAACTTTGTTTAAGCAGCTAATATAAACCTATTTTAGCTGCCGGTGATAGATATAATCCAGCAGCGTATTAACAATCAGAGTCCTACACTGCCCATCTGCGGCCACATGAGGAACAAGCAACACATTAAAGTCGTCACTAGAGGGCAATGTAAGACGCCTAACACACGAGCACGTCCGTTGAGTACTTTCAAAATAATAGTAGACAAATAGTAACGTACATTACATTACTTGCATAGCAGACGCTTTTATCGCAAAGCGGCCACCCCCCGACTTACGAGGAGACAGAAGCTGATAAAGGTTAAGGAAGCACAGAGTATTGTAGTTTTGTTTAGCAGAAAGCATTCTCGAAAACAGAAAGGTTGTACAAGTTTTTTTAAACAGGGCTGGCCCGGATGTATGCTGTTCTTGTAGCCACTGGTCGGTCATTCCCACCATTGTTGGCGGACGCCCAACAGAGCAGAGTTAGAAGTACCTCCGCTTTGCGCAGAGGCGATGGTCAACAACTAGAACGGTTTTGATAGGGGCGGAGCGGTAACGCCCTGGTCGGGACGGAGCCTTTAGTAAAAGCCGCTGGAAGATAGTCCAGGAGGGCAGAATCGCCGGAGGTGGTTGGGTAGGCGAGCTTCACAGCGTTGTGTTTATGCTGGCAGATACAGCAGCCAGTGCAGGTCGCTGAAGAGGGGTAAAAATTAATAAAGAAATAAGAAAAATGATTAGAAAATGAGTTAGTAAAAATTAAATATATATCCTAAGGCATAAAAAATAAAAAAAAAACGAAAACAGCGTTTAAAAAGTGTAGCTTCTTTAGTGGGAATGATCTTAAATTTTCGTTGTTTACTTTCTTTGGGTTTGGGGCAATTCGCGGCATTGCAGCGGAATTGTTGGTTTGTGAAAAACTAATGTCTTTTTTCACTGTCACATTTATTTAACTCCACAAGTCGTCTGTAGGAGTACAACAGATATTTAATTAACGTTGTTTACTCATCTTATATAAACCTTTTTTAATGCTGGTCTGTGATATATAATCCACACACGTATTTACAATCAGGAGTCTTCACTGCCCTCTGGCGCCACAGTGAAGAAACCAACACATTACATTTGTCAAGTTAGCGTCAATGTAGACTTATAGCCACTATCCACTTCCGTGGGTAACTTTTCCAAATTAATAGGAATTTAGCGAAAAGTACAATTAATAATAAATCTTAAAAATGATTCAAAATGATTAGTAAAATTAGGGATATATACAGCATAAAAAATCAACCGAAACAGCATGTTTTGAAAAATTCACCCCACCCACCCCCCCCCCCCCCCCCCCCCTCTTCCTTTTATGGGAATTATCTTAAATTTCTTTGTTTACATTTGTTGCTCACTCCGAGCAGTGGGTATGGGGGAAGTTTTATTAGTGAGAAAAATTATCTTTTTTCCACGTTGACACATTTTAATTTTAACTCCACATCTTCTAAGGAGTACAACGGATATTATTAACTTTTTTTATCATCTTACATAAACCTTTGTTTATTGCTGTCCCGTGATATATAAATCACGCAGCGTGAAGAATTAAAAAAAAATCAGGAGTCTTCACTGACCGCTGGCGGGCCACAGTGAAGAACAGCAGCCACATTAAATTCAAGTCCAAGGTAGCGTCAATGTAGAGCTGTATAGCACAAGGACCATCCTTCCCGGTGTGTACTTCAATTAATAGTGAGCGAAAGTAGAAATTAATAAATAAATATTTAAAATGTTAAACGAATATTAGTAATAATTAGAGATATAATACAAAACAGGCATAAAAACGAAAACAGCTTTTAAAAAGTCTCTCGCTATTAGAGTGGGAATTATCTTTAAATTTCTTTGTTTACTTTTTTGCTCTCACTTCCGGCCAAGTAGGCGGAAGTTGATGTTGTGAAAAACTATCTTTCCCGCTTTTTCACTGATACTTTATTTAACTCCACTTCTTCAGTAGGAGCACACGGGATATTTATTAACTGTGTTATCAATCTTATATAAAACTTTTTTATGCGAGTCGTGTAATATATAAATCCACCAGCGTATGAAAAATCAGGAGTTTTCACTGCTATTAAAATTATGCACAAAAAAAAAAACATTCAAAACTATAGATAAAGTGTAAAACTGTTTGAAATATAACAACTCTTACGGAAAACAAATAAAATAATGCTCTATAAATATAACTATTTATCGATATAATATCAGTACATGAAATGTTAAAGATGATTTTCAGATGATTCATTAAAACAAAACACAGATACATAGCATCCTTACGCCAACCTTGTTTCTATGATCTAGTTTTATCGTTATTTTGCAAAATGAACTTCAGCAAGCCAGTGATTAAAAACAGAGCAGTGCCTCTGCATTGAATAACGACTTGATTAAACATGATGAGGAATAGGTCCCACTGTGACATAATAAAATCCTTGATTAAACATTGTGTGCTACATTATAAAGTAAGTGTAAACTTCACAGTCATGCGTACTTACTTTTTTTTTCCAGGGACAGAAGTCTGCTCTCTGTGTCACCCTTCTTCCTACAGCTTCCATTAGCTCCAGGACTGTTTCACCAACACCAGTAGCCAAATGAGGCATGGGTAAGTGCAACTGCGTAGTTATATAATGTACCCTAGAAGTGTGCACCAAGTCTGCCACATTATATTATGATCCCAGTAAACCTTAATTCTAATGAAACTGACTGTCTGCCCGCTCTGTTTCTTTTCTCAGCAACTTGAATTGAAAGAAGGTGGTTCTGAGACGGGAGATCACTGAAAGTAAAAGGGTGGTTTTTCTGCATGATGCTGAGAGTAAGGGCTATCCAACATAATCACATTTATTTTATATTAGCCTCTTAATAAAAAATATATTGATATCTATGGTGATTCATTCTGTTAGCTGCGGTGAAAATTTAAAAAACATTTGGAGAAAAAACACATTTATTATAATGCCTTACATTAACTGTGTGTTGTTCTTAGCTGTGCAACCATCCAATAATTAACTACGGTAAACTGACTGAGAATCCTCGGATCCGCTCAGATTCCAGATCGACGCGTCGGGCTCTGATCCAGACAACTTGGCAATGCACTTTAACCCTCGTTGTCCACGATACACGGGATGGAACCTTCTTGTTTGTAACTCAAAGGATCGCTGTTGTGGGGCGATGATAACGGAATCACATAACCCCTTTACAGAGAGGCACAGAGTCAAGTGAGGAATCTGAGTGGAGGAAGTGGAAGATTGTTCAGCTGATAATTCGTTTTTGAAAGGCGCATCGAAGTGTCCATTTATCCACCCAACGAAGATATTTAGCCACACACAAGTTTTTGGGTTTTTGTTTGGAGAGTTTAGGATTTTCGTACGAAAGAATTTGAAAATGTTATCCTTTGCTATTTTTGTATTCCCAGCTTTGTGTTCAAAGCTGAATGGGACCAAAGGGGTTTTGAGGAGTGGAGCTTCCTGATGACAAGAAGGTCCCAGTTTGCCCAAACGGGGAGGGCATGGACGTCTCAGCTACATCAGATCACAGGAACTTCAAACTGCTTCCTTCAAAAATCTGCTAAGAGACCAAACGCTGTCCACACACGCACTCTGTGTTTGTCACTTTGGTTAAAAACAAGACTTTGGAGAATGGTCCGTTTATTGTGAGAAATGTTTCATCTTTAAGAGTTGTAGATCTTCAGCAATTGAATGTACTTTATTTGAAAAAAGTCCCTGTTGGCAACAAGAATAGAAAATGGTTTGAATTCGAAATGGATCTTGTTTGGGTTTTCTTTGCCGGGTTTTGTATTTATCCTGCTGGCTCCGATGCCCCCCTGGGATGGACTATTAGATTGTGTTCAAATTACCACTATCTGTCAGAAATGCTCTGTGGGTCATGTCAAGGTCTTAAGGTTTAATTTAAATTGAGACAGAGAAACATGGTCTTTTCAGTATGATGAAGATTTATTTGTATATAACCATCATTATTCACTACAACAGACCTTCTACAGAAAGAATGCTAAACAATAACGAACAAAACACAAAGAAAAAAGGAAAAGAAAAGATCAGAATTTTTTTCTTCACACTTATATGTTTCTATATATTGATTGATATGGAGGGTCAATACACATCACAACCAATTCGAATATGGGCAAAATAAAAATAACATTGCAAAACTATAGATAGTGTAAAACCTGTTGAATACAACTCTGATGAAACATACAAATAAATATGAATATAAAAAATGTTTGGTTAAATAAGAATGATTTTCAGATGATTTTTAGACACAGATACAACTAAAACAAAAACACATTGTTTACAAACGTGTCACTTCGCACAACTTTTTCTTTTGAATTTTGACTTTGTTCAATAATCAATCTCAGACATATGACCTGTATGATTCACAGCCAGTCTATGAATGTATGTTTACGATAATTGCACTCAAAACCGTAAAAATTTGAAATAAAAAGATACGAGATATATTGATACTACATTTTTAAAAATTGCAAAACATGTGTTAGCCATGTTTATAAGGTCCTTTTAATGACAACTATAATTACAGAAAAAAAGTAAAAATAAAAATTTATGGCTGCATATACCAAATGAGTTGAATTTATATACACTTCTGACACAAGCTAAGAGGCAAACATCCGACCCATTCTTTCCTCTTTGAAACCTAAAACTTAAGACAATAGCCCATCTAATGGGAAGAAACCAATACTCTAACATAACTATGTCTAGCTGTTTAGATGTTCATATAAAGTAAAATGTTAAATGTGAAATAATACCTAAATCAAAATTGTTCCCATAATATCTGAAACGTATGTGAAAACCAAATCCCCCCGGAAAGATTCACATAATGCATTCCATTCATCTCTTAATCTTGTAATAAAATGAAGCAAACAAAAACAATAAAGAACCTAAATGATTATGATACTTAGATTCAGCATGGGGTATCAGTTTAAGGGCTACAAAACACATCATTTGTATTACACACACAGGCCATTTTTGAAAAAATACTATACTACTCAATGTTGTACTACAACACTAGGATAGATGTAAAAACAGGCCATGACATAATTGATCAAATTATAAACAGTGTCAACCTCAGTGTTGTTCTTAGAGCCACAAGTAAATGGCAAGTTAGAATAAAAATCTCAATTTCTTTTGAACAATTTACAACCAGTTTTGGTGAAACTTCAGTGTTTTCGGGATCCCGGTGATTTGAATCAGGTCAGCCAGACCGTTGGAAGGCTTCTTGTGACGGTAGTTTTCGCCACTCAGGAGGGAGGGGCGCCGCTGCCATGGAAATTGGAAAATGTAATGAGGGTGCTCTTCAAGCCGGCGGTTGAAAGCGACATAACAAAACCAGGTGCCGGAGGTCAGCTGGACCCAGCAGGAGTAAAGCCGCCCCATGAAGCATACTCCCTCCTCCAGCTTTGTGATACGCTTGAAAAGGATAACTCCATCTGAATCATAACGGGGTTTTAAAAAAAAAAAAGAAACGTCAGCAACTTGCAACTAAAGGTTGTGCAGAAATAGAGAACCGAGTTCCATCTGGTGTCCTCAAAGTGCCATCCTTGAATCCCATGAGCGATGAAAAGGCACATTGTGGTTGTCAAGGAGGTGGATCTTTTGACAGTGTGGTACAAACACTGCAACAGAGGATTGACTGGTTTCCCAGCCGCAGTTACACGCTGATCGATGAGGATCTGATTCCGCTGCATGCCTGAATTCATTCTCTTAATCCAATTGGAGGGCTGCTGATCTCCTTGATAAATGCATTCAAGGGCCTTTCTACTCTATCGCTCTTTAAGAAAGTCCAAAATTGTTTATGTCATTGAAATTTTCAAAAGAAATGGTGTCCAATTTTACGACAGCCCTGTTGTGAACTGAAAAAATTTCTCCACCCACAGTTTTCAGTTGTTTTTGCGTTGGGTTTTTGGTTTTTTCTGTTTCTTGTTCCCCTTCCCCCTTTTCTCTTTCTTCGTCTTCTTTTTCTCCTTTCTGAATTGTGACTTCATCTTGTTGCGGAAAGAAATGTCTTCGCACAAGTTGTTTTGATGGTCTCCTCAACATTTTTCCTTGAGTAATTTTCTGTGCTTCAATACTTTGTTCTCTGTGAAGATGTATTTCTTTCTCCTCGTTGATAAAAAGTTTCTACGCTTGCTTCCGTGGGCGTTGGAATGTAGGTGATAAAACCTTTAAGGCCTCTTTCTCTGCCATGACTTCAAGGACATTTCTCCAATTCACCGTTACCACTGAATGGCTGGCCATCTCACTTCATCGCTCCAGCCAAGATCAATGGCAGTCTTTACAGACAGCCTCATAAGTGGGAACTCTTCAGTTTCTACATATCAGTTCTCCAACACACCATCATATGAGTTTCCTTGCATAAGCTTCTGAAATGTTGTAAGATTGTGTTTTTCTGGTGGTTCAAATAAGTGAGTGCATCGTTCTTACATTTTGAATTTCTTGTTGGACTCTGAAAGCCAAGCTCCTCACTTTTGTCAAACACTACAGTACGAGATCAACTGTGAACGTCTCCTTCTTCAGAGCATAATTTAAACTGGGTGATTCAAATCCTCATTTGTTTCTCTTGTCTTGTTGAACACTTCTTTGTATTAAGATGAACGGTACCTCTTGTAGCTACAGGTTTGCTCTAATTAAACCAAGGGAAACGGTCTTCAACAGTTCTAATGAGATGAAAGATCGTGTGCTGCCGCCTCATGTGGAAGTTTTTATTCCCGACCACAACACGTTTTTTTTTTTGTGAGGATAACGTAATCTAGACTGTAATCACCAAGCTCTGATATGTTTTTGTAGTTGCACTCTTGTTGGGATTCAGCCTATAAGAGACCATTCAAACCGCAGATGGCTTGAAGGCTAGTTGACTGACCTTCGTCCCAAGTTAATATCCTCAATAGGTTTTGTATCTCCTGTTATGTCGCTAACCAGCCTCTCCGAAACAGAGCAAACTGTTTTTTCAGTTCACTCTCATCTTTTGCCTTGTGTTTTTTTAACTGGACGAGCAGCGCTTTACTCTTTAGTAAGCACTTGTTCTCAAACTCTGTCCTTCTTGTCATCAAACTTTTTACAAGCACTCCTCTGCTGGATAACTTCGTCCAGTTTTCTTTTACATCCTCTCACGTGCCATCATGAAACTCTGTGATTTTGTTTTCAAAGCGCCATTTCCACTGAACCAACATTTCTTTATCACTTTCGCATAAGAAGGTAACTGTCATATCGTTTTTAATTTCTGTCTTCATATGTGTGTGCTCATTTTTGCCATTAAGAGACTGAGTACACGTTGTCAAGTTTTTCCAGTTTCAATTTCGGTATGGAAGCTGGTTTTCAAATGGTCAACATGTTGTGCTCCTCACAGGGCCAGGTCCAGTTCCCATTACTGGACCTCAAGTTTTTGTCGTACCTGCACTCAAAGTGTGGATTTTTTGAAACTAAAAAAAAAGTTTTTCATTCAACAGGGCATTCCACAGATCATGAAATTTTGCTTTTGAACTGTGAAGAGTAATTAATCGCAAGCTGACTGTGAAGCTTTTAGAGAAGATGAAGTGTCGTCAGCTCCCTGGACCTCTCAGATAATAACCTGTATTTGAGGGAGCCATCGTGGAACTTCCCTCCCATAGTTGGGCAAAAGATTTCACATCTTTTTGCACATCAATGCAATGACATCACTGAAGCACTCAGCATCACAAATCCTCTTTCTTTTGCAGCTATTTGAGCCATCTTCGGCCATTTTTCTTGCAGGCGTCTCTTCCGTTCCATGTTTTTTCTCTGCAGCTGCACATCTGTAACATTTGGTGAACAAACACACACTGGAGAGAGGTTGACGTGCTTCATCCGCATGAAAGCCTGGAACAACAATCTGCATAACATCTTGCATGGGTCAGCTGGATTTTTCTCCAAGATGTTGATCAATGTAGGTTCCAGACAACAACAATGTTCCATTCATTGCATGGGGAAGACTGGGGTTTTACCAGCCTCAAGAGCACGCAGTCCTTCAGTGTCCACCACTAGAAACAGATCGAAACTGAAGTGTATCTTGATCTCCTCTGACACTTGATCAGTGGGCATGAATGCACACGTGTGCACCCTGCCAGCACTCACTGCAAACTGGTAAAACCAAAACTGTACATCAGCATGTTTGTTTTCCCAACTGCTTTTGTAACGCCTAAAACTGACAAAACAAAACTTTTTGTCGCACAGTTTCTTGATGACTTCATATAAAAGACGATAGAAGCATGTTACAGGCACATGACTGCATCACACCATCCATCAAGCTCCATCCGGAATTCCTGAGATCATACAGCTCTGCAGCCAGCTCCCCCCTGGATTCTAAACCCGTCAGTCTGTCACTCCCCTTGTGTGTTCCTGCAGGAGATTGTGGGCTTCATAGATGTGTCCGCATTCTCTAAGATGTGGCTCCAAACCAAACGTTGCTACTGTAAAGTTTGCTGATAGGTAATCAAGCCTCAGTTTGCTTGCTTTTTTATTGATCAATTTGTCATGGTTTCTTGCTTCAAAGCCAAGACCTCAGACCCACTTTTATAATAGCTTTGAATAATTGAAGAGAGATTCACCTGGGCAGAGGGCATCTATTAAGAATCGGAAGCCATTGCAGGAAAATAACTCTTTGTCCTGTTGTTTACTTTAAAGAGAGAGGCTTTCAATGAACACTTCATCATTCACGGCTGGAAGCTTTCTTCTGTTGGATGTTGTCGTATGGTCATTGTCGGTTGTTTTTCGACAGTTCTCCATCTCAATGTGCCTTTGGGTGATAGCAGTTCTTTGTTTATTCTGCTCCATTCTTGCCACGAGACAGTTTGACCTTTGACATGGAAAGGAAATTTATCTTGGATTTTGAAAAATCCATCCCCTGAAACAAATCTACTAGTTTCGATAGGCACAGATTTTCCCAGTTTGGGCCAGGACCTGTGGCGGCATTTTTCATTCATTCATCCACTGGATTCCAGAGACTGCAACCCATGGTTTCAAGCTTGAGGATGCATGGGTCCAGACAAAATGTTTCTTCGTGATCTTTCAGGTTCTCAGAAACAGCTGGGTGGTTTTTTTGTCCTTTTAGCCCAGTTTGTAGTTTCCCTTTTTCATCTGAACTGTACACAGTCATAAGTCAGCAATGAGAATAATGAGAGGCTTCGGAGACTTAAATGTTTTGAGATAACTGTAACTACTTTTCTGGGGCCTTTATTTTCCATAGTTGGATACAAGAACAACAGTTAACTGAAGATTTTTTAGTCAGTATATCACTGTTTTTCAATCAACAGAGCAAGCACCATAAATACAGAAGGCAACACATCTTGAAAGCATCCATTTGGGTTGGTCCAGAAGGGCATACCAGGCAATCGTCTAGCCACTCCATCCGCAAAGGACGAGACTTGGGTGCTACCTGGGCAAAGTCTTCTGTGGAAAAGGTGTTGGTGACGGTCGTTTGATCAAAGTGGTTCATCAGCTGAGATTAGACAGAGATAATGAACCCAGGCGAGAATGACACCATGGTGTCCTCGCTTGGCAGATGGGCATGCTCGTCATGGTAACAATGTTTGAATCGTCCCCCTTCATTTTAAGCTAGCTTCCTGTTTTTTTTATTTGTCTGAATGTCCACAGAGCACGCAACATCCATATGACCTGGTCAGGGAACAAGCAGAGGTAAGGCGTCCTGACATGGTGAATGAGCTTTGTATCATGTTCTGCTTTAAAAAAGCTGTCTGAGCATGAAATACTGCCATTTGACGTCCCATTGGATGCCACATGAGGTCTGTTTGTTGACTGATCAGAGGTTTAACTCTGGTGCAGAAATATACATCTAAGTCCGGTACCATTGTCTCAACATCGTCAAACCTGGAACAGGAATTTGACTGGCCGCATCCTCAGGCTTTCTTGTCCCCTTTCAGGAATAAGCTGGCTGTGGTAGGTCCTAACATCAGTCATCAACCTCGAAGAAAAGTATGAGCTAAGATTTTCTCACATGTGTCATGGTCCAGTTTCAGAGTGGACCAATTAAGAAAATCCTGCTGGTGTCAACTCTGTTGATAGTTTGTCTTGAAGGGAAGTCTACCAACAGTTTTTTCATTTCTTTTCAGTTTGTTGATCTCCTCTCCTCGGAATCTTCACTGACTCTGTAAGAAGGAATTAACATGTAAACTGGGATGTAGAACATTAGAATCATAAAGTGGAGATATAAAATAAATAATAATAATAGTAATTATTATTATGTTTATCTACACTCATTCTTCATTAATATGTTACCTTTCTCTTTGTTTTAGAATTGTTCAGGCCATTTCATTTTGTCATGGAGTTTCATCCATTGTCGTTGTCATCATTCTCTCTGAGTGTGCAGGGTCCAGATTTGGTTACATATACATTGGAGGACAGAGGAATGAACAGTCATAACAGGGTTTAATGAATCAAGTCTGCCTAATAAAGTGACGTAAGATGTTTAATTCAAGTTGAGATTTGTAATTAAAACAAATGGTCCTCTGCATTAGAGGACAAAGCTTCAAAAGGTTACTAATAGTTCATAATATATACATAAGAAATAATTAGTCTGTGTATAACTTCTTTCCTACGCTTTTTGAACATGTATGATGTTGTGCGGTGTGTCCTGTGGGGTCAAGTTTAACTTGGAATATTTGAAAGAGGCAAACAAGCAAAAAGAGGTGTCATTAAAGTGGTAACACTTTATTGCCAAAAAATAGTTTTTATATATTATTACATTATTGAGCTCCAGGTTATTATATTAAGATTTTTTTATACCATACCCAGAGAATAATATAATAACTCATTGCATTCATGGCACAAAAGTTATTATGATATAAGTTCAAATGCGCTGTGTCATTAAGAAGAATGAGAAAACTTGTTGTATTGGCAGTTATTGCAGTAACGGGTGTACAGTACCTCATTTTGTTCAATGTGACATACGTAAGATTATATAAAGTGTAACGAGGTACTCATGTACAACCGAAGGAATTATTTTTTTTAATCTCACTCACTTTTCCCTCTGTTGTCAGCTGCACTACAAACGTTTATTCTTGGAGTAGCACTAAGATTAATATTGTCTAGTTTAGAGTGGTTCCCCCTTATTTATCTCGGGGAGGAACGTTCTAAAAATAACCCGCAATAAACGAAAGCCGCGAGTAAGTTTTACAATTATTATACATGTTTTTTGAAGGCGGAAAACCTAATCACAACCTTTTATACACCCTTTTTCACGCATTTTGTACAGTAAACTAAACGTACTATACTCGTCTTCCGC